>NW_016107538.1:2084323-2108783 GCF_001604975.1 Cebus imitator | reverse complement strand
TTGCCCAGGCTGGGGTGCAATGGCGTGATCTCGGCTCACCGCAACCTCCGCCTCCCAGCTTCAAGCGATTCTCCTGCCTCGGCCTCCCTAGTAGCTGGGATTACAGGCATGCGCCACCACGCCTGGCTAATTTTGTATTTTTAGTAGAGAACAAGGTTTCTCCATGTTGGTCAGGCTGGTCTCAAACTCCTGACCTCAGGTGATCCACCTGCCTTGGCCTCCCAAACTGCTGGGATTACAGGTGTCAGCCACCATGCGTGGCCAAATCTAGCTCATGTTTAGAACTACATGACCTTCCACAGGAGGGACATGCCCTAGAATATTAAAATATCGTTTAATTGTTTAATATTAAAATATTTAATTAAATATTAAAATAATGCACAGCAAGGTTATAGTTTTCCTCATTATTAATAATGCTGTAATACTAGTCCTTATTCGTGTAGTCCTATATAGTTGTAGTTTTATTTTTATAGGATGAGTTTCTAAAACTATGACTGCTGCGCTAGAGAATATGCACATTTTTATTTTAATAGATGGCTCCAGGTTACTCACCTGAGTGCTGTGACATTTCACTCTTGATGAATGCGCCCATCTCAACATAGTCTGAGCAACCACAGAGAGCATTGATCTTATTTTTGGCAATAGAATAAGTGGAAAATACTATCTTATTAGACTTTAATTTGTATTTCTCTGAGCATATTTTTGTGTTTACTAACCAATTGCACTTTCTCCTCTAGAATTGCTAGTTTAGCACTTTTGCCTATTTTTTCACTGAGCTGGTTTGTTTCTCGTCAATATTTGTTTAGGGATATGTAGGGCTTTTTTGTTTTTGGGGGGGCAGGGGTTGGTTTTTTTGTTGCTATTTTGAGACAGGGTGTTGCCCTGTCACCCAGGCTGTAGTGCAGTGGCACGATCATGGCTCACTGCAGCCTTGACCTCCCAGGCTCAAATGATCCTCCCACTTAGCCTCCCAAGTAGCTGGGACTACAGGCAAACACCACTATGTCTTCCTAATTATCTCTAATTTTTGTACATACGGGGTGTCATTTTACTGCCCAGTCTGGTCGTCAACTCCTGGGCTCGAGTGATCCTCTCACCTCAGTCTTCCAAATCACTGGGATTACAATCGCGAATCACCATGCCTGGCCAAAATGTGTTTTTAGCCCCAGTATACTACGGGCCGTTGGCTTTAACATCTGTATCATAGAAAAGTTTATATTTTTATATAACGTTAACTGTGTTTTCGTTTATTGTTTCTTTTTGTTTGTTTGTTTGTTTTAAGGTTTTCCCTCTCCAATCTTATTTGTTATAAATAAGCTATTAAGTTTTGTCATCTATTTTATGCACGTGCGCGCGCACATGTGCGCGCACGCATACACACATACACACACACACAGACATATGCATTTGATCTCCCTTTCTTTGTTTAATCTGGTGTGAGCTGTGGGTCTTTTTCTCCCAGGTGGATAGCCAGTCATGCCGGCACTATTATCAGAACCATCCTTTGTCCACTGAATTGAAATCCCACCTTTACATGGTTCATTTCATCTATATTCAGAGAGACCTGCCCTAAATATGCCCCCATTTGTTTTTCTTTGAGTTAGTTCTGCTTTAAAATATTCATGAGTTATTAGATTGCTTGTATTATTTTTAATTCACCTTTCATTTTAAATTGTCATCTTTAATTTATGTCTTCTTGTTTTATTGAACTTTAGTGTTAAATTGTTTCTGGTCATGAATTTACAAATGTTGGTCCTCTTGTGAGTCCAGTTTCCCCTTCACTGTGTATTATGGAATATTTTCATCAAGCAGAGCATGATTTTGTTTGTCACCTTCTCTTGCTGAATTAGATCCAGGTGTGGCAGGGCCTGATGTTTGCCCTGGGTCACTGTCTGGATTCTGCTGAGTTCCACTGCCTTTGCCTGACAGTGCTTAGAATGAAACGCAATGGAAGGCTCTTGAAGGTCCATATATATTACATATTGGAAGGTACAGAAGCTCAGATGGAATAGAGAAGGGTGAGTGCCTAGCTGGGAAATTCACCTCTGCCCAGTTTCTTCTCTGCTTGGTGAGTCTGGAATGCAGAGCCAGCTCCCTGGGTCTACATTTGTGTGCCCCTTGTCCATTTTAGATGCACACTGTGGCTCTTCCTGCCTTGTCACTACTGTTGTGTCTGGGGTAAACCAACCTTAGACCTCCTCAGATGTAAATTCCTCTTGTTCCTGACCCTTTGCCAGAACTCCCTGCATCTCTCTGGGCTTCTTGTGCTCCACTCCAACCCTGCCCTCTTGGGTTGGGGACATTAGTGGAGGGTTTCCCATATTTCCATTTTCTTTAGAAGGGATTTTGGGTAAAGCCCTTGATACTTTATTTTAATTCCCCCCCCCACACTCTATTAGCAGAAATTTAGTTTCCCTCTCACATTCTATTAGCAGAAATTCTTCAAAGTATAAGCCTGTAGATGATACCCAACTACAAGATTTTTACTGTTTCTTTAATTCTTTTTGTTCAGATTTATGGATTAAGATGCTTATGTTCACATTGCCATCTTATCCTGTTTGATTTTATTGTTGTATATGCTCATATTGAAATTTGAAAGTGAAATTCAGAAGATACTGCTTGACACCAGAAAGGCAGAGTACTTCGTAATTTCTGTGTCACAATAGAGTGGCAAACTTCTCTTAGATTCATTTTGTATAAAACAATAAGGATTTAGAGAAAATTACACTCCAGGCAAGGGCATAGAATGAGCAAAGGCACAGAGGCAGGACATGCAGGACATAAAAGAAAAAAAATTTCAGGTGGCTGGGTATAAGGTGCAAAAACTAGACTGGTAGAGGAGACTCCTGGGAGACCAAATGAAAGGCCTGTGGCTGGGCTTTGTTCAGGTGTTCAGGAAAGAGCCTGGCAGGCATGAGCCTGTGGTTGTCATGACCTACCCTCTTCACAAATAGTCATCTGCCAGTTGTGAAGGTAGCAGTGGTGCCATGCAGTGCTTCCCAAACAGAGTTAACCTTTGAATACTTTAAAAAATCATAGGCTGGGCATGGTGGCTCACACCTGTAATCCCAGCATTTTGGGAGGCCAAGGCAGGTGGGTCACTTAATGTACAGGAGCTCACCTGTGCCTGGATCAGAATAAACAGCATAAAGTGGTGTTTTGAGGAAGTAAATGCTGTAGACAATCACTGGCATTTGAAGACCCTGTGCTCTAACATAACAAGGAAAGCAACAAATTAGAGAGGTTAAATAAAAGTATTAACAGGAAACAATTACAGACATATATGTATATGTGGTTAAATGGCAAGGTAAGGCATAGATGGCAGACCGACGTTCAGTGAAGAGGGCCGTGCACCTTGCTGTGCTCTGTGGAGATGCTACCTGCTTATAGGGTGCACACGTCGCCTCCTGTGTGTGACACAGCATCAGGAAGTCTGGCCTCCAACTGTTATTCACAGGTATGGATTGCCACCTCATAACAGATAATTGTACAAAATAGGAACATTGAGGAAATATTGGATTTTTTTTTCTTAAATATTCTTGTATTTTAAGAAATACCATCAGCATTATTTTTAGAACCTTGTATACCTCTTACAGAATACTTGTGCACAACAGGAAATTTGAGAAAGGCATGACCAGAGCCGGGATTTACATCCCAGATTCACCATTCATGAACCATGGGACCATCATCAAATTTTCCTCTAAAATAAGGGATAATTTGTGGATAATTAAATTAGATGACATTTTTAAGACACATGGTACTGTGCCTGGCATATACAGTGGAGTTATACTGTGTTAGTTTGTTCTCACTTTGCTATAGAGAACTACCTTGAGTCTTGGCACAGTGGCTCATGCCTGTTATCCCAGTACTTTGGGAGGCCAAGGCAGGAGAATCACTTGATGTCAGGAGTTCATGACTAGCCTAGCCAACATGATGAAACCCTATCTCTACTAAACATACAAAAATTAACCCAGCTTGGTGGCGTGCACCTGTAATCCCAGCTACTTAGGAGGCTGAGGCAGGAGAATCACTGGAACCCGGAAGGTGGAGGTTGCAGTGAGTTGAGATCACGCCACTGCACTTCAGCCTGGGCAACAGAATGAGAGAAAGAGAGTGAGAGAGAGAGAGAGGGAGGAAGGGGGAGAGGGGAAGAGGAGGAGGGAGGGAGGGGGAGGAAGGGAGGAGAGAGAAAGAGAAGGAAAGAAAAAGGAAAGAAAGGAGGGAGAGGAAAGAAATAACTATGAGTGGGTATTTTATAAAGAAAAGAGATTTAATTTACAGAAAGGAAGGAAGGGGAGGGGAGGGGAGAAAGAGAACTATGACTGAGTATTATAGAAAGAAAAGAGGTTTAATTTACTCACAGTTCCACAGGACATACAGGAAGCATGGCTAGGGAGACCTCAGGAAACTTACAGTCATGGTGGAAGGTGAAGGGGTTGCAGGTGCATATTCACATGGCTGGCAGGAGAGAGAGAGTGAATGAAGCAGGAGGTGCTGCATACTTTCAAACGACCGGATCCCTTGAGAACTCTATTGCAAGACAGCAGTAGGAGGACAGTGCTAAACCATTAGGAGCCACCCCCATGATCCATCACCTCCCACTGGGCCCCACCTCCAATATTGGGAATTACAGTTCAACGGGAGATTTGGGTGGAGATATAGAGCCAAACCATGTTAAATATGCATATTTGTTTTGGTGAAATTTTCAACTGTTATCATAGTTTTATATGCTGGGGGCAAGTAGAACACATGCTTCATTTTCGTTGTGTTAAATACGGCCCCCAAACACAACGCAGCTATTTTATCAATGATGTAACTAAAGAAAGAGCCAACCTCAGTGGCTCATACATGTAATCCCAGAACTTTGGGAAGCCGAGGCAGACAAATGGCTTCAGTCCAGGAGTTTGAGACCACCCTGGGCAACACAGTGAAAACCCATCTCTAAAAAAATAAGAAAACTAGCCAGCTGTAGTGGTACACATCTGTAGTCCCAGCTAGTCTGGAGGCTGAAGTGGAAAAAAATCACTTGAGCCTGGGAGATTGAGGCTGCAGTGAGCCGAGATGGTGCCACTATACTCCAGCCTGGGTGACCTACCTTGTCCTTTTAAACTACTGGGATTACAGGTGTGAGGTGTGAGCCACCAGGCCTGGACACTGATAGCATTCTTTTTTTTTTTTTTTTAAGAGACGGGGTTTATCCATGTTAGTCAGGCTGGTCTCGAACTGCCGACCTCAGGTGATCCACCTGCCTCAGCCTCCCAAAGTGCTGGGATTTTTTTTTTTTTTTTGACTGAGTCTTGTTCTGTTACCCACGCTGGAGTGGGAACGATCTCCACTCACTGCAACCTCTGCCCTCTGGGTTCAGGTGATTCTCCTGCCTCAGCCTCCCAGGTAGCTGGGATGACAGATGTGTACCACCATGCCCGTCTAATTTTTGTATTTTTAGTAGAGACAGGATTTCATTAGGGCAGGCTGGTCTTGAACTCCTAACCTCAAGTGATTTGCCTGCCCGCCTCTGCCTCTCAAAGTGCTGGGATTACAGATGTGAGCCACTGTTTCCAGCCACGTGTAGAATTCTTAATAACCGTTTTTTTTTGGTTATTCAATTCAGGCTTTGTTTTGTGAATCCTTCCTACACACACGCTCTCTCTCTCTCTCTCTCTCTCTCTCTCTCTCTCTCTCAGACACACACACACACACACACACACAGAATTGCTATTATATAACATGGTGAGTATTTAGTGGGTATTTCTCTAATCTGCTTAAATGACACAGGGTTCTCTCCTACTGACTCTTATTGTTCTAGCCAAGCAGACTGAGTGTTTGAAATAACAGCCCGAAGAAAGGGGTACTGGAAATTGATTCTTGTGGCCTTACTTTTTTCTTGTAAAGTCTAAATAAGTCTATCATTCAATATTTTGAATTGCAGAGAAATTTAAATAACTGAAAGGAATACTTCAGCAGAATGTAGGCGTCTCTATTTTGTTCTTGTTAAGTTATCAAAGAAGGAAATGAAAATGAATTATTTAAAATGATCGTCCTTGGAGGCCTTGGGCACCAAGCCATCTAAATGGACTGGTAAGAAGGTGGCCCATTTTGTTTGTTGATAACCTTCCTGAGAATGGCTGGTGCAGACAGAGGAGATTTTTTTTCTCCTCGGACCTAACCTGATTTCATTCTCTCTCTGCATATTTGCCACCTGATTTTATTCTATGTAACATAAAGGGGAAAATGGGAAAACCAGTTCCTTTCGGTAAACCTTTAAAAAATTATTTAAAAACCCAGCCCCTTACAATATCTGAAGTTCCTGATGATTTCTTCCAATGAGGTTTTCAGTTTACTGATTTTATTTCACTCAGAAGAAGGAACTGTGAAGTCAAGAGTGTAAGGCAGTGTGGGGTAACTTTTTTACGTTCTATTTCTGTGAAATGTATTCTATTCATTTTTACAGAGCAGCAGAAGAAAGCTTGGAGAATTAAAGACATGTAAATTCAACCACAGAAGCCTATGAATAGCTAGATTAACTTCAAAACAATCAGTAAACAAGTATTTTAAACTTCCACTGACCTTATTAAAAACTACTTCCAGAAACATTGTTTGAACTATTCTCATCAATTAGTCATCTTGCAAAACAGCTATGGCAATATGATATAGTAAAGAGACCAGTGATTTAGCAGTCAGAGGGTTGGGAGTCCCTGTCTTGGCTCTTTCACAGGGAGATCACATGACATGCCAAGATTCCCTAGATGAGGAAGCCAGGCGTGAGAGGCTAGTCAATGATCTGTCATAAAAGACTTTCTATGAGTCTGTGCTTAAACTTAGAAACTTCACAAAAAACACACCAGGAAATTTGGGTGAGAGCAGGAGCTTCACCTCATGCAAAATTGCAGTGTTATTTTAGAGTGCTGTTATGATTATGTTAGGCTTAGAAGACAGTGTCTGAGTCTGGATTGCATTCTCTTTGGCTTAGGCAGAAAAGTGTTAAATGGCCTGCAGAATTGTTGGGAGGGCTGAGCTTCCACGAGCAGCTCCCAAGGTCTTCACACAGAATTGGACCACCAGAAAACCTGCTCCCTCCACAAGGACAGGAGCCTTAACTTCAGAAAGCTGCCCACCCAGTTGGAAAGTTGCCACCACAGTTACCAGCACCAGAAGCATCTTGTCTCTGCTACAGTCTCTGTCCACATAATGAACACCCTGTGTTCTGCCTCTCTCCCCCGACTCAGGTGCCACTCCAGGTCTTGCCCAAGTTTTCCGATTGGAGCAACTTAAATCACACCCAAAATACCGGCTGTGGGAGAGCTCTGAGATTTTATCTTTCCAGCCTCTGTGTGCTGTGTGGGGTTTGGAGCATTTGCCAACAAGCCAATCCACTGTATTCACCATTGACAGTAAGTGAAATGTTTATGATCAGTAACATCTGCATTTTTCACAATTTGCAGCATACATACTTCTTAATTAGAGCTAATGTCAAGTCATTCTACATATAAAAATATTATTTCTGACCATTACTGAAGAAACAGCTTTTTTAGAAATGGAGGGCAATGCCTACATTATTTCCTAAAGATGCAAAGCTGGTAGAGAAAATAGGATGTTAAATTTAGAATTTTCCTTCCAGCTTTGTTTATTTTCTCTACATCACCTTTGTTTTCCTCTGTGCCTTTTTCTCCTGTGGGGACGTTCTCTACCTTTTCAATCTCATCTGCCCTTTGCTGTGCAGACTTGTGGAGGAAAAGCCAGAGTTCTCCGAGGTCGATGCTGATGGCCAGTGACCTGGTGTTTGTGTTAACAGAACATCAATCCCTCAGAGCCCGAGACCACTATAACTCACTCATCAAGTCATTTGCCCAGGTATTGAATCATTTTTTTCTAAAAGCAAAGCTCCGAATTCAAACTTTGGCCTGACATATCAAACATTTCTCGACTGTACCCTGGCCCCATGTTGTTACAACCACAAGGGCAGTTTTGAGCTCCTACCACATGCAGCCACTGCCTGCTGGAGCCTGGCTGAGGCTCTGGGGAGGCACTGATGGAGAGCCTGACTCATGAATAACACAGATGCAGCCTCTTCCGCTCTACCTCTTCCTCCCCTCCAGTTCCTGCCTTGCCACATTTCTTTTCTGTCTCTCATAGCCATTAAATTCAGGTTACTATGATTTGCCATCTCGTCTCATGAGAATTAGCATGGTCAACCAGAGGCTTCATCTCCTAGGAAACAAGGCATCACAACTGTGCACCTGACCCTTTTGTAGGCACCCCTGGCCATCCCCATCTTGCAACCTAATAGACATTTTTCTACCTCGTCTTATACATGGCCACCTGTGCTGATCTGTCACTCCTGATCTTGGTGTGCTCCCAGCTTTTCCTGGAATTTTCTGACAAACTCATAATTCCCCTTTAGTCATGCTTATCTATCTTCATGTATGAGAAAGATGCATAGCTATACTTCATACATATACTGTACACATAAACATAGCAAATAGAAGAAACAGAACATGCATCTCTCCACAGTAACAATATCTTTTTTCCCTGGACTGCAACAAACATGCCATTGTATTGGAAGACTGCAGTAAAAATTAATCCTAGAGTGTACCTGATTATTATGTCTGCTAAAATAGTTTGCAGTTAAGTTAAATGAAGATTAAACTACACATAGTTAAAGACATGAAAGCCCAGTGAGTTATTTTGTGAACATGGGAAATGAATTAACAGGAACAGTTTGTGCAAAAACTTTCCTGTTTCTTCCTCCCCTAGGTACCTCATTATTTAAACATTTTCATTTTATTCAGTTATCCTACATCTAGAACTGGCCTCTACTCAGCTAACTCCTCTTCCCCTCTCTTTTCTCCAAATCAGCTCTAGTCCAGAGGAGAAAAGGATAATAGAGTAAATATTACACTAAACATCATAGAATACTTCTCAAGACACCAAAAAAATAAAAAATCAAGAAGTACTATTTGCTATTTTGAACTGGAACAACATGTAAATGTTCCCATCTCTTTTCTTGGCAGATGGAACTGGACAGAAATTCTGTCCATAAGGCCCTTAGAAACCCCTAAGTGGGATATCAGCAAGGACTGCACCAGTAGCTGCTTTCTCTGCAGTCAGGTAGATGAGCCCCAGAAATAACCACTGCTTATGGTTTGCTCTGTATCCCTCTAGGTGTTTTTCTGTGTGCGCACGCATGTGTGTGCATGTGTGCGTGCGTGCATGTGTGTGTGTGTGTGTGTGTGTGTGGAGAGAGAAGGTGTATATTTTATAAATGGGATTGTACTACACATTAATCCAACACTTACTCATTTCACTTTATCATTAGAATGTGAGCTCCGTGAGGACCAAGATTTTTGTTTATTTTGCTTGCTAACACATCTTTTGTCTACAATAGAGGGTGAAACATGGTCACATCATAGTAAAAGCTCAATAAATATTTGTTGAATGAATGAAGAAATATGTCTGAGACATCTTTACATTTCAACATTTAGAGAAATGATTCCTTTTTGTAAAGGTTACATAATATGCATCAATTTATGTAGCCATGCTTCACCGTTAGATTTATGTAGCCATACTTCACTGTTAGATTTATGTAGCCATACTTCACTGTTAGGTTGTTTGGGGTAAACAATACAGTGAAGATCCTTGTACCACTTTTGACCACTAAAGGAACTATTTCTGCGTAAGGGTGTATCAGGATTCATTTGCAAATGTGAGAGATCAGTATAGTTAAGCAGAAAGGGATGTCATACAGGGTATTTGGTACTGGAAGGGCTGGAGAAGGCAGTAGGCTCCACTGAGCTTCCAGGAAGGGTCCCCAAAACATCTCAATGCTGGCCCATTAAAGGAGCTTCTGTTCCTGCCAGAATCAGGAAGTATTTCTGTAGGTACATGCCAGGACCACCACTGCTGCCAAGATCTAGGATCAGCTTCACAGCCTACTCTCATTGGCTTAGGCAGAAAGGTGTTAAATGGCTTGCAGAATTGTTGGGAGAGCTGAGTGGTTTATAAATTGGATTTATTTATAAATAATAGTACAGTCCATGGCAGCAAACTATGCTTTATGCTTGTCTCATACTACCCAGAAGATGATGGAACAGACCCCAGAACCTCTGCTTTCCTGCTGCAGAACAGCAAATGCCTTCCCAGTCATGCTTGCCAGGGAAAGCGACAGAAAGGCAGCCTTACACTCCCTTATACCTTTCTGATCCTCTGAGGGAGGCCTGTTTGACAGAAACTAGACTACTTGATGAGCCAAGCTTTAAGGACTTTGGCAAATACATCCTTTAGCTTTCCAGTGTCTTATAAGTCAGTAAGTCACCCTACAAAGAGACGAGGATAGAGTCAAGTGAGCCCATCCAGAGATCTTCCACACGTCGATTCCTAGAAAAGAAAAATGGAGCCTTAGAAAAGGAAGTGTATTTGACCTGTCCTGACACAATGAAAAACTTGATAGACACATTGCCCTTCAGTTTACCCTCCTACTCACAGTATGCAAGGTAGTTTTCCCAGAATTTTCACACTCTATAAATTTTAAAGCTTAAGTAAGTGAACAATAATATCTTGATTTACTTTGTTCATCAGTAAGGTTGAGCACTTCTTCATATGTTTATAGATGATTTATCTATCTTTTGTATTTTTAAGTGAAAACTTACATACTTTGCCTGTATTTCTTTTGAGGTGTTAGTATTTTTCCTATTTGTAAGAAATCTTGATATATTGTGCTTTTTTACTTTTTTTTATGTATAATGCTGTTATTTTCTTTATCTTTGAACTTTGAAGTTATATTTTACTGAAGAAAAGCATTGCATTTTGTGTTCAGTGCTTTCCTTGATGGTTTTAAATGTTTTGTTTTTAAATGCCTTAAAAATGTCTTTCTAGCTATTAGGTTATTAAAATATTCTTCCTTAACATCTTAAAGAAGTTTTTTATTTGTTCAGTCTGTAGAACTCAAAGAAACGTGAGTTTGGATTTAAGTGATCTTTCCCTATCTTAACTGCCTTTTGGCATCAGATATAAATACTCTTTGAAGGAAGATTACATCATCCAGAACCTCAAATTATACACATTAAAAAAAATACAGTGTCATAGTCAATTTTAAAAATACTAGGCATACAAATAGATGTTACCAAATGATGAAAAAACAATAGAAAAAAATAGGCAACAGAAACAGACACAGGAGATCCAGATATTGATATTATTAGACCTGGACTTTAAAACAAGTGAAATTCATCCATTAAAGAAAATAAGTAACAAGGTGGATAATTTCATCAGAAAACCATAATCTGTTAAAAGAAGAATCCATTAGAAATTTTATAACTTAAAAACAAAATGCCTAAATTTAAGACTCAACAAAGTTTACCTGTAGATTAAACATTTTCAGAGAGACTTAAGGAACTAAAGACAAGTCAATAGAAATATCTAAACTGAAGCGCAGAGAAAAAGAATAGAAAATAGAGTAAAGGACATAAGAGATATATGGGATAAAGTGAAAAGATCTAGTGTGTAATTGGAACCCCCAAAAGGGAAAGCAAGACAGATAAGGCTGGAGCAATATTGGAAGAGATAATGGCCAATAATTTTGAAAACTGATAACAGATGTCAAGCCCCAGATTCAGAAACAATATGAAACAAAAGCAACATAAGTGCAAAGAAAACCTCCTAGACATATTAGGCTAAAACTGCTAGTAATGAAAGAGAAAGCATCCTAAAAGCACTCAAAGGGAAGAAAGAAACCTTAATGTCAAAGGAGCATGAGCAAACCTGACATCTGTCTTCTTAAAAATGATGGAAGCCAGAAGACAGTGCAATGGCCTCTGCAAAATGCTGAAGGGACGCCTGCTTTCCTAGAATGCTCTGCTTAGTGAAAATACCCTTCAAAGGTGAACCCCAAAAGTAGATACTTTCAGTCCAACAAAAACAGATTTCTTTTTTACTAGTGTGCTTGTAATGAAAACATTATTTTTAAAATTTTTGCATGAAGTTTGTTCTTTTAAAAGATTATTAAAATTGGCAAACCTCTGACAAGGCTGCTCTAAAGAAGAGGCAAAATTAGCTATATCAGGAATTTTAAAGGGTGTATCACTAAAGATCCCATAATTATGAAAACAATGATAAGGAGATTACAGATTACTGCTCTGTGTATAGTACCACTCTATAAATTAGAAAATGTAATGAAATAGTCAAAATCTTTGAAGAACATCACTTACTAAACTGACATAAGAAAAAGTAATAGGAAATCCTGATAGTATATAATTTAAATAATTTTCTCAAAGGAAATGCCAGGAGGCCCAGATGGTTTCATCATGCAATCTCCCAAACATTTAAGGAAGAAATAACACCAATATTACATAAATTCATACAGAGACTAGAAAAAGACTAGAAAAAAGGGTAAACCTTCCCAGCTCATTTTAAGAAGGCTGTATACCTTCAATACATAATTCTTACAAGGACATTAAGAAGGAAAATTAAAGGTCAGTCTCTCTCATGAACTTCCACTTAAAAATCCTGAACAAAATCTTGGAAAACCTAATTCAGAGATACATTATTATATTTTATTTTATTATTTTTTCTCTTTTTCAGATGGAGTTTTGCTCTCGTTTCCCAGGCTGGAGTGCAATATTTACTTGTTTTTCGGACAGAGTTTCGCTCTTGTTGTCCAGGCTGGAGTGCAATAGCGCGATCTTGGCTCACCGCAACGTCTGCCTTTTGGGTTCAAGCGATTCTCCTGCCTCAGCCTCCCGAGTAGCAGGGATTACAGGCATGTACCACCACACTTGGCTAATTTTATATTTTAGTGGAGATGGGGTTTCTCCGTGTCGGTCAGGCTGATCTTGAAACTCCCGACCTCAAGTGATCTGCCCCACCTAGCCTCCCAAAGTGCTGGGATTACAGGTGTGAGCCACCACGCCCGGCCTGAGATGCATTTAAAAGATCATGTTAAGTTGGGTTTATTCCAGGAATGCAAGATGGTTTTAACTACTGAAACCAATTAGGGATATTTACTACATTAACAAAGGTATAAAAAGTATGCAATCATTCAGTAGATGACAGGAAAATATATTCAATAAAGATTAATACCTTTCTTGATGAAAAATCTTAGGAAACTAGGAATAGAAGGGCAATTCCTTAATCTGATGAAGGGTCTCTGTTATATATCTACATCATATGTCACTGGTGAAATTTTGGACACTTTCCCACAAAATTGTGAATGGAATGCCCAATATTGTCACTTTTGTTCAGCTAATTTCAAAAGCAAGATTTAAAACTACTTTTGAAAACTGTATACCACAACCATTGTATTTATGTGGGACGTGGATACATGGAATTGTGTTTAATGTGATGTAGAGTAGGGCCTCTAAGGGAAAGAATGCTTTGGAAAGCCTCACAATGGCCCTGCTCAGTCATATGCACAGACAGATGTACCAGGATGTTCATTTCCTAATACTCATATATCAGTATCAATGCCAGTATTAACAGAGGATGGATCAAATAAATTATGGTAATGAAAATAGCTAAAATCTACTGAATGCTTACTATGTACCGGGCCATGTTTTGATTGTTCTAACTGGATTTAACTCTTTTTTTCTTGAGACAGAGTTTCGCTCTTGTTGCCCAGGCTGGGGTGCAATGGCACAAACTCAGCACACTGCAACTTCCGCCTCCTAGGTTCAAGCAATGCTGCCTCAGCCTCCCAAGTAGCTGGGATTTTAGGCATGCGCCACCATGCCCGGCTAATTCTGTATTTTTTTTTTAGTAAAGATGGGTTTTCACCATGTTGGCCAGGCTGGTCAGAACTCCTGACCTCAAGTGATCCACCTACCTGGGCCTCCCAAAGCGCTGGGATTACAGGTGTGAGCCATCACACCCGGCTGTATTTAACTCAATCCCCCCAACAACCCTCAGGGATAGGTACTATTTGTATCAGTGCCATTTTATACATAAAGAAAATGAAGCACAGAGAGTGAAGTAACCCAGAATCATGCACCTGGGTGGCAGCTGTCTGGCCCCAGAGCCCCATGCTTGGCCTCTCGTGTGGCACTTCCCATCGGAAGCCACCAAAATGGTGGGCAGAGAATGACCTCCAAGATACAGTAAGTGAAAGCAGCAAAACTATGCAAAACAATGTAATCCTATGATAACAGTTGTGTTTTTGGAATAACAGAGGGTTTTTCTCAAGGTTTTTCCTTGAATAATATCACTCTCACCTGCATTCTGAAATGCTTTTTTTCATGGTGGTGAAACAAGTATGCCACGAAATCTGCCCCTTAACAGATTTTTAGGTACAGTTAACTATAAGCACAATGTCGTATAGCAGATCTCCAGAAACTTTTTCTATAGTTCTTTTTATTTTTATTTTTTATTTTTTAAGACTAGTCAAGTGCAGTAGTGAGAAGGGGGAAAGAGTAGAACAAGGAGTTTGATCTGTAACTGACTGTGAACATATAATTTCAACTTTATTTCAGATTCAGGGGGAACATGTGCAGGTTTGTCATATGGGTATAGTGTGGGATGCTGAGGTTTGGGGTACGATTGATCCCATCATCCAGGTGGTGAGCATAGCACCAATAGGTAGTTTTTCAACCCTTGTTCCCCTCCCCCCACTAGCACTCCCCAGTGTCTATTGTTGCCGTCATTTCGTCCTCTAGAACTTTTTTGTCATGCTTGACTGAAACTCTGTGCCCACTGAACAACTCCCCACTTTTCCTCCCCACAGCCTCTGGTAGCCGCCACTCTACTCTCTGCTTCTGTGAGTTTGACTACTTTAGATTCTTCACTGATATGATTTTGCTCTGTGTCCCCACCCAAATCTCATCTCGAACTGTAATCTCCATAGTCCCCATTTGTCTAGGGAGGGACTTGGTGGGATGTGATTGAATCATGAGGACCATTATTCCCCCAGGCTGTTCTTGTGATAATGAGTTCTCATGAAATCTAATGGTTTTATAAGTGTTTGACAGTTCCTCCTTCACACACACCCTCTCTCTCTGTTACCCCTCCCCCTGCCTCCCTCCTGCCACCTTGTAAAGAAGATGCCTATTTCCTTTTCCACCATGATTATAAGTCTCCTGAAGCCTCCCCAGCCATGAAAAACTGAGTCAATTAAACCTCTTTCCTCTATAAATTACCCAGTCTCAGGGAAGTTCTTTATAGCAGTGTGAAAATTAACTAATAGAGTAAATTTGTACCAGTAGAACAGGGTACAGTTATAAAAACAACCTGAAAATGTGGAATTGACTTTGGCTGGGTAACAGGCAGAGGTTAGAACAGTTTGGAGGGCTCAGGAGAGGATAGGAAGATGTGAGAGTTTGGAACTTCCTGGAGACTTGTTGAATGATTTTGACCAAAATGTTGATAATGATGTGGACAATGAAGTCCAGGCTGAGGTGGTCTCAGGTGGAGATGAGGAACTTACTGGGAACTGGAGCAAAGGTCACTCTTGCTATGCTTTAGCAAAGAGGCTGGTGGTGGCATTTTTCCTCTGCCCTGGAGATCTGTGGAACTTTGAACTTGAGAGAAATGATTTGAAATTGGAACTTATATTTAAAAGGGAAGCAGAGCATAAAAGTTTGGAAGATTTGCAGCCTGACAATATGATAGAAAGGAAAAAACAATTTTCTGGAGAGAAATTCAAGCCAGCTACAGAAATTTGTATAAGTAGCGAGAAACCAAATGTAATTGCCATTCTGTGACAGTGGGAAAAATGTCTCCAGGACATGTCAGAGATCTTGGTGGCAGACTGTCCCATCACAGGCCCACAGACCTAGTAGTTAAAAATGGTTTAGTGGGCTGGACGCAGGGCCGCCCTGCTCTGTGCAGCCTTGGGACTTGGTGCCCTGTGTCCCAGCTACTCCAGCTCCAGTGGTGGCTAAAAGGGGCCAATGTACAGTTTGGGTCATTGCTTCAGAGAGCGTAAGCCCCAAGCCTTGGTGGCTTCCATGTGATGTTGGGCCTGTGGGTACACAGAAGTCAAGAACTGAGGTTTAGGAACCTCTGCCTAGATTTCAGAGGATGTACAGAAACGCCTGGATGTCCAGGCAGAAGTCTGCTGCAGGGATGGACCCTTCATGGACAACCTCTGCTTGGGCAGTGCTAAGGAGAAATGTGAGGTTGGCGCCTCCACACAGAACCCCACTGGGGCACTGCCTAGTAGAGCTGTGAGAAGAGGCCACCGTCCTCCAGACCCCATAATGGTAGATCCACTGATAGCGTGTACTGTGCACCCAGAAAAACCACAGGCAATCGATGCCAACCTATGAAAGCAGCTAGACAGAATGTTGTAACCCGCAGAGCCATAGGGACGGAGTTGCCCAAGACCATAAGAGCCCACCCCTTGGATCAGCGATGGGAATGTGAGACATGGAGTCAAAGGAGATCATTTCAGAGCTTTAAGATTTAATGACTGCTCCACTGGGTTTTGGACTTGCGTGGGGCCTGTGGCTTCTTTATTTTGGCCAATTTCTCCCATTTGGAACAGGAGCATTTATTCAATGCCTGCACTCCCATTGTATCTTGGAAGTAACTGACTTGTTTTTATAACAGCATGAAAACAGACTAATACACACACACACGTGGAATCATGCAGCATTTATCCTTCTGTGTGACTGGCTTCTTTGACTTAGCATAATGTCTTCAAGGCTCATTTATGTTGTAGCATGGGACAGGATTTCCTTATTTTTTAAGGCTGAATAATATTCCATTGTATATATATACCATGTTTTCTTCATCTGTTCATCTGGTGGTGCACACTTGGGTTGCTTCCACCTCTTGGCTGTTGTGAATAATGCTGCAACAATGATGAGAGTGTAAATATCTCTGAGATTCTGTTTTCAATTCTTTTGGATAAATACCTAGAAGTGGCACAGCTAGATCATTTGATAGTTCTATTTTTATGTTTTTGAGGAAGCTCTGTACTGTGTTCCATAATGGCTACACCATTGTACACTCTCATGAACACTGTGCAAGGGTTTCTCCACCTCCTCACCAGCACTTGTTATTTCCTGGTTTTTGATAATGGCCTTCCTAACAGGTGTGAGGTGGCATGTCACTGTGATTTTGATTTGCATTTCCCTGATGACTAGTGATGTTGAGCATCTTTTCATATACTTGTTGGCTATTCAAAATAGAAAACTTTTGTACACGTCCTTGAATATACAGAGAACATTCCAGGAAAGATATTCACCAAGTTAATTAGTAATGACTACCCTTGGGGAGAAGAATTGAGGAACAGGAGTGAAAGGGAGACTTTCTCTTCACTATTTGCCCTTTATGCTTCCTTTGAGGATGGTGTCTATTGCATGTATTACCTATTGAATAAATGAGTTAATTAAAAACTCCCCTAGTTATTCCACTGTGTTTAAGAACTGTTGGGCGTGCACGCACACACACATGCACACTCATACCCCTGTGTTTGTGCTGTTCTTGATGTCTCAAGCTCACTGTGCTGGTGTCCCCCTGGTTTTTTTTTCTTTTCTTTTCTCTGTAGGAATGGAATCCCCCGTTTTTTACAGAGGCATCTGGCTTAGAGCAGTGTGCAGTCGGCCGGCAAAGGGGTGACTCAATGCTTGGACCTTCCTGACCTTCCACTCTCAGGTAAATTACATAAACATAAAGGACTTTTGACTTACTGCAGTTTCAACCCCTGAATAATGGCCATGTCATGGACGTTAGATCCAGCAGTGCAGCTGACGCAAGGAAAAAGTGTCTTGTCTCCTGCCAGCTGCACCTCTCAGTGTGCTTGTGCTAGGGAGACAGGAACTTTGCTGCTGATTTTTTTTTTTTAAGACATAGGGTCTCACTTTGTTGCTCAGGCTGGTCTTGAACTCCTGGCTTCAAGCAGTCCTCTTGCCTAAGCCTCCCAAAGCACTGAGGCGTGAGCTCTCATGCGTGGCCAAAAAAAAAAAAAAAAAACATTTTTTTTTTAAATTTCAACATTTTAATTTCTTTGGAATAGAAGTCATTTTTTGCAAGCTAAAAAATAGACTCAAACTAAGGCAACCTAGTGTTCCAGGCATCCAGGCTGAGCCTTGCAATCATGAGCAGAATAATGACATAATACAAGGTGCTAGCAACAGGGCTATACACTCTAACTAATGAACACTTATCTATGTGTTTCATTAGGATCAGCCAAAAGTTTTGCCTTTAAAGGAATAATCTATAGAACATCTTGATTTAGAAGGGACAAATGACCCCAATTACATGCTATCCAACCTACTGGTGAACTGGATCAGAATGGGCCAAGAACTGTTAAACAGAGGAAGTATTTTAATTGCCAAGATGCATACTAAAGTTGAGATCACAACAGCTGTTGCTCTGAAGTAAATACCTCATTGACAGTCCTCCACACTTAGCCCCCACCAGGCACCTGTCTGCTTGGATGATTCTATTTACTGTAATAACAAAGGACCACAGTGACAATTGCTTGCTTGCAGCAATCCCCAGAAGTTGCTTGTCAACACTGAGGTCATCAGAAGCTGCAGAAACAGGGATTAATGGGCTGTTTTTGTTGTTTTCTTTACTGATGTAAATACTGTTTTTCTCTGCTATTTAGAACTAATTAGCCCCACTCCCAACTTTACTACCCATAATTGGTGGCTGTGAGTTGTAGAAGGATTGTTTTCTTCTGTGACTATTTGTGGGTCATGGGCAGCAACTGTGGGCCTGGTCTCTGGCCTGCTGTGTAGCTCTGAACAAGACACTTAGTTCTCTGAGCTCTGGTTTCCCCTATAACTATAAACTAGACAATCTTGAAAGGTTTCTCCTATTCTACACTTTTATGGTCCTTTACGAAATATCATCTGATCAGGCATCACGGCATTCTCCTATAGTCCCAGATACTCAGGATTCTGCGGGGGGAGGATCACTTGAGCCCAGGAGGTTAGGTGCAAATCAAGCCTGGGCAACATAGCAAAACCGCATTTCTAAAGAAGAAAAAGAAATATCTGGAGGATTTAGTCTATTTCATTACCTGTGTTGATTCCGACTAATGTGACAGCAGAAAAGAGCTTTGAAAGAATGATTTCTACTTCTTTTTTTATTGAACCAGGCCCTTGGCTGGAATGGCCTTTTCTCTTGTAAAATAGTTCTTTTTGGTTCCCAGCCTCTTGCCTGCTGCTGCCTGTGACCTGATCATCACATGAGGCATTTTCTTGCCACTCTGTCTTTCTCTCGTGCGCGCGCTCAGATGTCTGTCAATAAATGTCTTTCCCCAGGTAAGGGCAGGTAATGTCTTTCCCTGGGTAAGGGCAATTTTACAAGGCCCTTATTAAGGATACATGCTTGGTTTAATGCTCTGATGACACTGTCTTGAAATTAATAATAATGTTTGAACAAGGTTGATTGGTGATAGATCCTATAAAGATGTAGTGGTCCTGCCTGGAGAATCCACATCCCTATTTCATTTTCACCACATCAGAAGCATATATATGTTTATGCTTGAGGATAAAATGAGAACTGTACTGTACTGGAGAATGAAGTTTGATGGCGATCAAGAGCCTCTTCTTCAGGAATAGGTGATTATACGATAGTTCCCACAGATCTTCTAAAGGAAAGGACCTAGGAACTGAAGCCAGACCCCCACCTCTGCAAGAGTCCCTCGCTGGAGTCACTGAGCACATCCCCTTCTCTGGGATTTGGGGACATGAGACTGCTGAGCACTTCCACCAGAGGGAAAGTGCAAGTGGCCCCGAGAAAGAGGGAATCACAAAGTAGTCCAGGTGTCATGTCTCAAACAGTAAGAAATCAGAAAAACACAGGGCTGATCAGCTTTTATCCTTCCTTCTGTTTTGTCCTCCTGGCCAATTGACTTTGACAAATATTTCCTGCATGAAAATAATTAAGATGCAGTGCGTGCCTTCAGCGAGTTTAAAAGGAGCATGCTGGACAGGCAGTAAGTAATTTGCAAGATGAAATTAATGGCTGTGAAAAAGCAATACTGAGTAGGGAAAGTACTAGAGAGTTGTTAGTTGGCTTAAGAAGTCTAGAGAGCAGTAGTAATTCAGGGAATATGGGTAGTGGTATGCGTCTGGACTAGACTGGCCTTCCTGAGGGCAGATACCCTGCCATATATGTGCATGGTAGGCTCTCTGTCAGTGTGTGTTGGTTGGTGGATAGGTGACTAGGACATTCCAGCTGGAAGGCAGGTTGGAGCCATATTGCAAATAGTCTTCATTGCTAAGGAAGAGGTTTGTGCTTTATTTTGGTTAAGCACTGAGGAACCACCAAGTTTATGGGATTTTGTTCCTGTTTTTGAGTTGTGGTACACTGAGATGGGACCCACATTTTAAGGAGGAGTCATCGGAAAACTGGCTTATAAGGATTAGGTAGGGAGGCATTTGGAAATCAGTGCTTAAGGAGGAGTTTCTCGGGGATGTAAAAGGGGTTGGCAGAGGGAGAGGACTGTAAGGCCAGCAGGGTGGTCACTAAGAGCTGGTCTTTGCTCCCATATCTCTGTCACCTCCTCCCTTTTCAGTGCCCCTGGTCACCCAGGTTACAGCAAACCTCTTTCAACTGTTTTCCTCTGTCATGTCTTCCTGTTTCTTCATGTTGGTTAATCTTCTGAAGCACTGAGCATATCCTGCTGCAGACCTTGCAGAAATCTGCCATGACTCTGTCATCCACACTCCTCATCCTGGTCTTCTTGATGCTCTACTACTTTGTACCACCCCTGCCCACCTGCCAGAATGGCCCAGCCTCTCCCTCCAGCTGAGCCTGTTTTAGGCCGTGCCTTAGCAATATTGCACAAGCATTTTTGAGTGTAAGTCTTTGTGTATAAGGTTCTAACTTAAATTGTCTTCTCCTTTCATACTCTAAATACTGTTCTCTTTATTTGAAGGTCAAAACTTCCATGAAATTATAGCTAATGCCTGGCAGCATTGACATCTCCCAATCTCTGTCTCTCTCTTTTTTTTTTTTTTTTTTTTTTTTTTTTTTTTTTTTNTCTTTTTTTTTTTTTTTTTTTTTTTTTTTTTTTTTTTTTTTTTTTTTATTTGAGATGGATCTTCACTCACTGTCACCAAGGCTGGAGTGCAGTAGTGCGATCTGAGTTCACTGCAACCTTTGCCTCTTGAATTCAAGTGATTCTCATGCCTCAGCCTCCTGAGTAGCTGGGATTATAGGCATGTACCACGACACCAAGCTAATTTTTGTATTTTTTTTTTTTTAAGTAGAGATGGGATTTCAGCATTTTGGCCAGGTTGATCTCAAACTCCTGACCTCAAGTGATCTGCCCACCTCAGCCTCCCAAAACACTGGGATTGCAGGTGTGAGCCACTGCACCTGGCTGACATCTCCCTTCTCTGACTTTGGTGTCTTAACACTGTTTTAGTTGTTTAGTTTCTGTACTGCTTTGTGATGTTGATAACTGCTGCACAGTATATGCCTTGATCTCTATTTATGCTGTAATTTAGTGGACAGTAAATGTTCAGCTCACATTTGGTATCTCTCCCAGCCCCTTAAATTGTGCAACACATGTAACAGGTCACTCAGTAAGACTTATGAATGAGTATACTCATTCATATCCAATATGAATGTATTAAATACTTATCAGTATACAAAATTGGCTACTTTCGGAGTAATCGCTTTTTTTTTTTTTTTTTGGAGACAGAGTCTGGCTGCAGCCTCTGCTTCGGGTCCAAACACTTCTCCTGCCTCAGCCTCCCAAGTAGCTAAGTCGTAGCTTTTTAATAACTAGTATAATTACAAATACACATATTATCAAAGGATTCATGAGTAAGTTCAGGTCTTATTGTTATACCTTTGGATGTAGCCTGTATTTGGACCCAAATAGATGAAGTCATATATTTTACAGGTTTAATTTAAAGCCCCAGATATTACATATTGTCCTGTTTATGTGTATGAAATTTAAATAATCAAAAGAGGTTTTGAAAACCAGAATTAGTGCTTCTCTAAAATTATTTTCAATATACCAGAAATGCATACAGGAAGGCTATGTGTATGTTAATATGCTATTGATGTTAATCTCTTTCACAGTGAAAACGTGAATTTCAATTTTACATTTATCTCATTGAGATAAAGCAATGGCAGGATATCTGGTATTTTTAATATGCCCTTCCAATATACCTTAATTTTTTTTTAAGAGATGGGCATCTTGTTCTGTTGCCTGGGCTGGAGTGCAGTGATATAATCATAACACACTACATCCTTGAACTTCTAGCCTCAAGCAGTCCTCCCACCTCAGCCTCTTGAATAGCTGGGACTACAGGTGTGCCTCACCAGCCCAGCTTGCTTGTTTGTTTATTTATTTATTTCAGAGTTGAGGTCTCACTCTGTTGCCCAGGCTGGTTTCCAGTTCCTGGACTCAAGTGATCCTTCCCTCTCAGCTTTCCGAAATGCTCGGATTGCAGGCATGAGCCACTGTGCCGTGCCAATCTCTACCTTTTACCTGTTATTTAGATACTGGTATAGTCTTAATGTGTAGGATACTTTCGTATAGATATCTTTCTTTAATTCAAATGAGATTGAATTAAAGGTTCTAGCCTGAATTATATTTACACAAATAAAAGACTAGATGGATGAGTGACAGATGGATTTTAAAACAAAATGTAGCAAAACTCTCCCCAGACTCATGACAGTCAGGAGGCACAATTTCGTGTTTATTTCACACTGTGAGACATCATAAAATATAATATTAATGTCACTAATTTGATATTTCTTTAGAGTCTGACTGAATAAACTAGACATTTGCTTTTCTAAAGTAGGTATTTATCTCTGTATATTTGAGGATTCTGAACATTAGCATCTTCTCCTTACCATATGCTCTTCTCTGTAACCAGTGTAGAAAGAAGAGACCCTCTCATGGCCTTGGCCCGTGAATATGGCAGCTCCAAGCACAATGCTCCACTGAAATGGTGCCAGAAGAAGACCAAAGATTACATGGTAAGGGACAACATCAGCCAACTTCCAGCCAGCCCTGGGCAGTAGTAGTCCTTTACTAGTACATGTTCTGTGTGTGCCTGTACTTGGTGGGCCAATATGTGTGTAATTATCATCTTTCTATTCAACTAGATAGAGAGGCAAATAGAGTATGCAGCCCTCAGTATTACCCCTCACTACTAAGATAACCATTGTCCTCAATTCTTCTCTTTATGGATTTTAACAAAAGTATGCAGCCCTAAATATTGTGTTAGTATTGCTTGCATTTGAATTTTATTACAAATAGGACTTTAAAAACTATGTAATGTTTGCATCTGGCTTTTTTTTTACACAGTATTGAGTCAGTAAGATTTATTCATGTTGTCGCCTGTACTGTAGTTTGTTCATTTTCTTCACCATTTAGTAACCCATTGTAGGGTTATACCATTATTTAGTTGTCCATTCTGTTATTGATGAACATTTGAGTCATGTCCAGTTTGGGGCTAAGGTGAATAGTGCTGTTGTGTTCTCGTGCATGTTTCTTGAAACACATATGTGCTCATTACCACCAGATACATACTTAGGAATGGAATTCCTGGGCTGTAGGGCATGTATGCATTCTAGGATCATGCCAAATAGATGACTGAAATATTTGTATAATTTGTGTCTTTTCAGCAATTTATGAGAGGTTGATTTCTGTGCATTTTCATCAATACTTGGTAGCATCAGTCTTTTTACTGGAGCTCATGTGGGTAATGTGTAGTAGTGTCTCACTGTGGTTTTATTTTGGCAGTGGAGACCGAGCACCTTTTCATATGCGAATTGGCCATGTGGATAGTCCCTTCGGGGATGCACCTGCTCAGATGTTTTGCCCACTTTGTTTGTTGTGGGGGGTGGATTTATTGGCTCTGTTGGCAGGATATGAACTTTTGCTCATTTTAAGAATCAGATGTCATTCTCTTCCTTATTGCTTTTAAGAGTTATTTATATAATCTTCATATAAGTCCTTTGCGAATACCTTCTCCCAGTGTGCCTTAAATTTTTTTCTTTTGATGAACAAAGTTCTTAATTAAGTCTGATTTATCAATCTTTTCTCTAATGGTTAATGCTTTTTGTATTTTATATAAGAAATTGTTTATTCCTGGATCATGAACATATTGCCCTGTGTTTTCCTGTAAAAGCTTTATTGTTAAATCTTTCACACTAAATAGAAACCCTCTTTAAAATCAATGATAGTTTGTTTGTTTTGGAAATGGAGTCTCAGTAATCCCCTAGCATTCTTACAACATTTTGCTAAACCTTCTGAAGATTCTAGCACCACAACACTCCCTCTCCAGCCTCAAGCTTTTCGGAGAAGTGGGGAGAGAAAGAAACTGGAAAGAAAAACCCAGTCTCAGCCAAGATGCAGGCCAGATAGTAAATTAGCAGGACTGGGAGTCTCTGTCATATCAGTAGTCAGAATCCCAGGACTTTGGGAGGCTGAGGCGGGAGGATTACTTGAACCCAGGAGTTTAAGGCTGCCATGAGCTATAATAGATAGCTCCACTGCACTGCACTCCAGCCTGGGTGACAGAGGGAGATCCTGTCTCAAAAAAAA
>NW_016107538.1:2068833-2084273 GCF_001604975.1 Cebus imitator | reverse complement strand
AAAAAAAAAAAAAAAAAAAAAAAGGAGGAAAAGAAGGGAAAGAGAGGGGAAGGGAAGGGAGGGAAGAAGTAGAAAAATCTGTCATGTTACTGACCCCAGTGTATAAACTTGTCTTGGACCCCTGTTTGTTCTTCCTGCTATCCTGTCCAGTCTGCATCTGCCCTGTTCTGAGGCTGGGCCATGCCACAAAGGAAGGCCCTTCGATTACAGCCTCCCCAGCTCGTCAGCCATGCTGCCGAGAACATGGGAAAGAAGAAGCCAGAGGGAGGCGGCTGCCAGCAGGGGGTTTAGCATAAAGGAGATAGGAATGGTAATGGGAAATTGGAGAAAACAGTTAAAAAGAGCAGTCATTCAAGAATGATACCACTGGCCAGGCGCAGTGGCTCATGCCTGTAATCCCAGCACTTTGGGAAGCCGAGGTGGGCAGATCACCTGAGGTCAGGAGTTCAAGACCAGCCTGGCCAACATGGTGAAACCCTGTCTTGTTTTTTTTTTAAAGAAAAAAAGAAAAAAAAAAAGAACGGGTGAAAGTCAGATGGTTCACAATCCTTTTGAAAACCAATAGCCATGTTCATATATATATATACGTATATATATATTTCACCTTTTATTTTAGGTTCAGGGGTACATGTACCCCCGAAACCTTACCAATGTAAGGTTTGTTACATTGGTATATTGTGTGATGCTGAGGCTTGTGGTACAATTGATCCCATCACTCAAGTACTGAGAATAGTACCCAATGGTTAGCTTTTCAGGCCTTGCCCCCCCCACCCTCCCTCACCCTTTTTGGAATCCCCAGTTTCTGTTGTTCCCAGTTGTACTTGATGTTTAGTGCCCATTTATAAGTGAGGACATGCGGTATTTGGTTTTCTGTTCCTGCATTAGTCTGCGTAAGACAGTGGCCTCCGACTACATCTATCTTGCTGCAAAGGACATGGTTTCCTTCTTTTTTATGGCTGTGTAGTATTGCATGGTGTATATGTACATATTTTTTTTATCCAGTCTATCATTGATGGGTATTTAGATTCATTCCATATCTTTGCTATTGTGACTTGTGTTGGAATGAACATACAAATACACGTATCTTTTTGGTACAATGATTTGTTTTCCTTTGGGTACATATCCAGTAATGAGATTGCTGGGTTTAATGGTAGCACTGTTTGAAGATCTTTGAGAAATCTCCAAACTGCTTTCCACACTGGGTGAACTAATTTACATTTCCACCAACAGTGTATAAGTGTTCCCTTTTCTCCACAGCCTTACCAGCATCTGTTACTTTTCAACTGTTACTTTTCAACTTCTCACATCTAACTGATGTGAGAAGGCATCTCATTGTGGTTTTGATTTGCATTTCTCTAATGGATGAGTGATGATGAGCATTTTTTCATATGTTTATTGGACACTTGTCTGTCTCCTTTTGAGAAGTGTTTGTTCATGTCCTTTGCCCATTTTTTAATGGGGTTACTTGTTTTTTGCTTGTTGATCTGTTTAAGTTCCTTATAGATTCTGAATATTAGATGCATAGTTTGTGAATATCTTCTCCCATTCTATAAGTTGTCTATTTACTCTGTTCACAGTTTCTTTTGCTGTGCAGAAGCTCTTTAGTTAGGTCCCAATTATCAATTTCTATTTTTGCTGCAGTTGTTTTGGGGGACTTAGCCAAAATTTCTTTGCCAAGACTGATATCAAGAAGGGTATTTCCTAGGTTTTTCTTTTAGGATTTTTAATAGTTTGAGGTCTTACATTTAAATCTCTAATTCATCTTAATTAATTTTTGTATGTGGTAAAAGGTAGGTGTATAGTTTGAATTTTTGTTGAGGGACCTGTTCAGCTCTAGGTAATTGTAGGTGCTGGGGATTACACAGCAAAAATCCCTGCTCTCATGGAACATACATTCTCATGGGGTCTGGCAGTTAACTGAAAGAAAAAGGTAACATGTGCCATATTTGAAGGGGGTATTGCTGTGGACAGAAATCAGGGAAGGAGGTTTGGGAATGTTGGGTGAATGGTACAGTTTATATACAGTGATCAGGGAGGTGACATTCCAGCACTTGTTCCGCTCCCCTGAAGGGCTTTGGTGTCTGCACAAAGGTTCATTTCCCATCAAGGACTAGGCTTGGAGGGTCAGAGTAAGGAAGTCCTCACTGCAGTGACTGTGCCAAAAGGAGCTGAAGTGATGCACGGTGGCTGCCCCAGGTCAGCAGCACTGGGAAGGCATCACAGCCAGACCCACCTGCAGAGCCCTGGGCCAAGCTGCCTAACTTTCTTGAGTGACTCAGGATTAAGACTCAGTGAAAGAATATGAGGCTGCCCTCGCTGTGAAGTGAGGCCCTCACTGAGCTCAAAATGATGCTCCTAGGAGACCCTTTCACACATTCTGCTCAACTCAGACATCCTGAGGTCTTTTTGGAATAAGTCACTCCCAGAAAGGCCCTGCAAACTACTACCAGTCCTCAAATTTCATGTTCTAATGCCTGTTAGCTGTTTTCCAAGCCAAGGACTGCCCTGACCCAGAGAACCCCTATACCTCCCTTCTTTGATCTAAAAATCTACTTAGAGCTTCTAGTTTTGTGTTATGATAAGAAAATCTCTATCTCTAATGTAATTACCAGTGAGAATTCTGAAAGGACAAAAAGCCAAGAGGGTGAATGTGACAGGCAGAATTCTAAGGAGGACCCATGACTCTCCCTTGTCTAATGTCCTCCCCTTTATATGATACACGGAGATGGTCTGGATGTGCCCCACCTGATCACAGGGCCCTGTAAAAGCCAAGCAATGTCTCTGGCTTGTGGCAGAAGTGGGGAAATTCAAACCATGAGAAGGATTCTGCATGTTCTTGGTGGCTTGAAAAGGAAGGAGCACATGAGAAGGAGCCAAGAAGGGCCGCTAGCTGATGGCCAGCAGGAAACAGGGACTTTCTAGCACTAAAACATTAGTCCTAGCTGAGGTCCTAGCCATGGCCAGAAATTGCCACGTGGGCTGCTCTGCAGTTGTGAGGTTGACAACTGCAATTGTGATGCCACTGAACCCTTTGTCCTCTCTCCCTGTCTTGATGCCCTCAGACCTCAGCCAGGCCAAGGATACTCAGTTTGCTTCCCCTTCTGCCTTCCCTCAGCTGGAGGATCTTGGGCTAAAAGTCATTCTGATGAATGTATGTAATTCAGCTTTAAGTCTCTCCTACGTCCTCTGTCACCTCCCAAGAAGCATCAAGAGGTACAGCTGCCTCACCCCTTCATGGGTGGCACCGTGGCTGTGCTCCCTGGGCTTTTGGCCAATACTGGTGAATCAGGCAAGGGCACGGGTAGGGAGTCTGTACGTCTCACCTGCATCTCCAAAGCTGGAATCCATAATTCTTAGGAAGTTGTTTTAATAGGCCAAGTTTAAGAATTTTAAAGTCCTCTGGTTTCATGCCAATTTAGAATATTACAGCAGTATTGTGGCAGAAAGGAAAAGATGTAAAGTGACAGCAAAGTTCACTCTTATAGAAAATATAACTTTGAAAACAGTTTGGCTAGAAATGGCCAAGTACTTTTATTGCTTTCATCTAAATCATTGCATTAGTTTTCTTTCACTGTGTAACAAATTATCACAGACTTAGCGACGTAAACATCACCTGTTCATTAGCTTGCAGCAGGTCAGAAGTGTGGCTCAGGAGGCTGTCCACCAAGGATCCCCTGAGGCTGCAGTCAGGGCATCAGCTGAGCATCGCCCTTACCCAGAGGCTCTGGGGAGAGCCTGCATCCACGCTCATCCAGGGGCTGATAAGCTTTTTACCATTGTAAGACCATGGTTCCCCTTTACCCTCTGGCTGAGGGCCAGGGTCATGCTCACCTCCTAGATCGAGGCTCATTCCACGTGGCAGTGCCCTTGTGCTCGTGCTTCCAATCTCAGACTTCCTCTTCCCCCAGCTGGAGAGAACTCTCTGCCTTTAAACACTTGATGTGATTAGGTTAGGCCCACCCGATCTTCTCCCTACCTTTGGGTCAGTTTATTAATCAGCTAATTACATGTAAAATCCCTTTGCCATAGGTAATCATGGGAATAATGCCAGGTTGACACCAGGGAGTAGAAGTCATAGGGACATCTTAGAATTCTACACCCCAGGCATGGTTCTCAATATGGACTATGCATTGGAACCACCTAGAGAGCTTTTAAAAATACCTGTGTCTGGGCCTAACCCTGGATCTAAAGAATCAAATTCTAATGTGGAGGGCCCCAGGCACCAGGGTTTCTAAAAAGCTGCTGCTGTGTTCCGAGTGTTTTATGTTCCTCTTTTCCCAACCCCAGATTGGTATGTTGAAACCTAATCACCAATGTGAGGGTGTTAGGCAGTGAGGTCTTAGGGAGGTGATTTGGTCCCCTCCTGGGGTGAGAGCGCTTATCCAAGAAACCTCACAACTGCTTTGCCCCTCCCACCATGTGAGGACACAGTGAGAAGGTATCACCTATGAACCAGGAAATGGGCCCTCACCAGACACCAAACCTGTCTTGAACTCAGACTGTCCAGCCTCCAGAACTGTGAACTAGAACTTTGTGTTGTTTATAAGCCACCGTGCCTGTGGTTCTTTGTTGTAGCCACAGAATCACCTGGGACAGCCACTCAGGTGATTCTAACATGCAGGCAGCATTGAGAACCTCTGATCTAAAACTCAGGCCTACGCCTGAGAGAACTTTTTCCAGTTCTGTGGCTCCAGTTGCCAACTGTCTGCATGCTGTAAAAGGTGAGAAACACAGTGGACATGAACGATGGAGACACTGACGGCCTGAAGAAGAGACCACCACTCTTTCGTCATCTGGCCAAGAAAATAATCTGAGCCTAAGGAAGGAACTGTGGAATTCTGTGTTACCTCTTCATCCTGGCAATTCCAGTCTATTGGGTTTCCATTGCTGCAAAAGACTACAAAGATAGCCATTTAAACTCTGCGCATTTAGCAGCTCATGGTTTTGTACATCAGAAGCCCTTATGAGCCCAGGTGCATTTTCTGCTCCCTGTGTCCAGGTGTTGGCTGGGCTGTTACCTGGAGGTTCTGGGAAGGAATCTAATTCCAAGTTCACTCCAGTGTTGGCAGACTTCACCCTTTTAAAATTGCCCTATGACCCTGACCACATCACTAGTGTCAGCTGCAGAGTCTAGGACATGGCAGAGCCCTAGGAACGCAGTCAAGGTGCGAGCCATGGAGATGTGGAGTAGTTGTGCCTCCTCATGCTTCTTGGGAAGTGACAGAGGACTTAGGAGAGACCTAAGGCTGAATTTCTTTTTTTTGTTTTTTAAAGACAGGGTTTCACCATGTTGGCCAGGCTGGTCTTGAACTCCTGACCTCAGGTGATCCGCCCTCCTTGGCCTCCCAAAGTGCTGAGATTACAGGTGTGAGCCACCATGCCTGGCTAGGCTGAATTTCACACATTAATCAGAGTGACTTACAGGCCAAGGTCCTCAGCAAGAGGAAGGCAGAGGATAAAGCAAACTGACCATCCTCTATCAGGAGATGCCTATCAGGACAGGGAGAGAAAGGACAAAGGACCCAATGGCACCACACTTGCAGCTGTGAACCTCAGCACTCTTAATGCTTCAGTGCTGGCCTGTCCAAGTCAGCCCACAGGCACCAAGAGCCACGAGGTTCTGTAGTTGGATCTGGATTCACTAGAGGCACCTTTTATGTCAAGCGTCCTCCTACAAGGCCTGACCCAAAAAGTCTGAAGCCTCCTGACAGGGAAGGCCCTATATTGCCCATGGAGTGGGTCATTCACCCCATGGCTCTTGAGTTCATTTACCTCTTAACAGAAATTCATTTTCCTATATTCTGTATGATAATAAGCAATTGCTGTTTTCTATAACAAGCCTGTTTTACAAGCTTTGCTACCGTAGTATACTTCATAGATTGCTTCATTTATGAGAAAGTAAATCAAAAATTGTGGCAGATAGTTGAATAGCTCAGGGAGCTATTTTCCCTTTCTCAGGAAACTTTGAACAGAATGACTGTGATTTCTGATGAATAAGAGAAGCACCACAAGTTTAAACTGAAATAAGACCTTTACCCTCTTCTGATCATGTTTTTCCTCCCAGTGTGTTCACAGACACTGGAGTATAAATATCCTCTAACTGCCTCTTCCTTTGTGTGCCTTCAGTGAGGCCACTAACCTAAGATCATTGAGGAAAGATAATTTAGTAAGAGAATTTCATTGTCAGCAGGACCGTTTCTTCACCAAGCACCCCTTGTACATCATTGTGATTCACATTTTGTCTTTTCATTATAACCCAGGAGGAATCAAAGTTTGAGGGACTTATAATTTTATTTTACAAGCACTGGGCTTAGAGGAGTGAGAGTCAGAGGATGAATGGAGCCTGGCTGAGGCTGCAGGAAGAGCAGGTGTTGGAGACTGGGCACTGCTGTTGACGGGAGCAGTGCTGCATCAAGCAGTGTTGGTTCAGGCAGCTTCAGGGTGAGGGGGTACATCGTGGGGATCCTTCAGCCCCAACCTGAGACAGTCAATTAGGTGAGTAGTGACTGTGGGATGACCAAATGAGTTTCAGTCCAAGGAAGTGGGTGGAGGGGGGGTCTCCAGGCTAATGCTATGCGCACATGTGTGTACTCAGTGAATATATTCTAAGTACTTGCTGGACACTGTGCTCAGCAACCAGGCTTAGACCCCCAGAAAGAAGGTGGGTGAAGGGGAGTGGGACAGACAACAAAGAAAAGAGAAGTGGAAGGGGAACAGGCCCAGGGGCTGTGCAGAGAATTGCACAGGATGGACAGGAGTGCCTGGGGTGCTCCGGGTTGGGAAGGCCTGATGAGGAGGTGACATGTACACCTGGACCAGAATGGGAGGAAGAGCTAGCCCTGTGGAGATGCGGTGAAGGGATCCCAGGTACAGGGGGCAGTCAGAGCCAAGTGCCTGGGGCAGGAATGAGTTTGCCATGCTGAGGGGACAGAGGAAGGCTCTGTGGCCAAGGTGATGGGCAGCAGGCACAGAGTGGGTACAATGAGATTAGAAAGTTGAACCAGTATTTCATCATAGGGTGTTTATTTTCAGTGGAAATGGTGCTTCTGGGTGAGGGTTCAAAGCCCCAAAAAGGTGATGATTGCTTGACCTGTGTTGCATCCCAGCTGGAAAGCGGCACCCTTGAAGTCATGGACACCTTAGTGCCTACATTCCATTGCACTCCCCATGTATTGCCAAGGGATCTAATGTGGCAACCCTGCCTTCCCAAAGCATTGAACATCTCTGCAGCACAAGCTCAGACAACCACCTCTGACTGTAGATCCTGGAGATCAATATAGTGAACTCCACATAAGTTAAAGTGGTTGGTTTCAATCATTAACAGGCATTCTAAATAGTTATAAATAGCCAGAAATACTGAAATTGTTTTTTTTTAAAACAAATGTTAAATTGCTCAATCCCATTGGTCACCAAAGACATGCAAATGAAAGAATGAAATGCTTTTTCTTTTCTTTTCTTTTCTTTTTTTTTTTTTTGAGTTGGAGTCTTGCTCTGTCACCCTGGCTGGAGTGCAGTGGTGAGATCTCAGCTCACCACGACCTCCACCTCCTGGGTTCAAGCAATTCTCCTGCCTCAGCCTCCTGAATAACTGGGCCTACAGGCATGCGCCACTAATTTTGTATTTTTAATAGAGACAGAGTTTCTCCATGTTGGTCAGGCTGGTTTCAAACCTACCTTGGCCTCACAAAGTACTGGGATTACAGGGATGAGCCACGGTGTCCTGCAGAATGTGTTATATTTTTTTTTTTTTTTTTTTTTTTGAGACGGAGTTTCGCTCTTGTTACCCAGGCTGGAGTGCAATGGCGCGATCTCTGCTCACCGCAACCTCCGCCTCCTGGGTTCAGGCAATTCTCCTGCCTCAGCCTCCCGAGTAGCTGGGACTACAGGCACGCGCCACCATGCCCAGCTAATTTTTTGTAGTTTTAGTAGAGACGGGGTTTCACCATGTTGACCAGGATGGTCTCGATCTCTTGACCTCGTGATCCACCCGCCTCGGCCTCCCAAAGTGCTGGGATTACAGGCTTGAGCCACCGCGCCCGGCCCGAATGTGTTATATTTTTAACAGAAAGAAAATGTTTTTAAAACTGCCTCTTCTTTACATAAAGAAGTCAGGTGCAAAATGTCACATCTTGTATGATTCTATTTATGTAAAATGTCCAGAATAGGCAAATCCATAGAGAGGAGATGAGTGGTTGCTGGGAGCTGGGGAGAGGGGATGGATACTGACTGCTAATGAGACAGAGCTTCTTTGGGGGTTGAAAATGTTCCAGAAGTGGACAGTGGGGGTTGCATAACCTTATATATGGTCAAAACCACTGAATAGCACATTTTTAAAGGATACATTTTGTGGTATATGATTTATATATCAATAAGTTATTTATTTAAAAAGAATAAGTGCAGTTTGAAGGGCTTAAGAAGAGGGATCAGGAAGGTGTTGGGACGGAGTACATTGGATGGGGTAGGAGCTGCCATTTAAGTTATAAATATTATCAAACTGTAATTTTAAAAATATACAGGTATTGCGTTATATATTAAAAAATAATTGAAAGCCAGGCACAGTGGTTCATGCCTGTAATCCCAGCACTTTGGGAGGTGGATGGATCATCTGAGGTCAGAAAAGTTTGAGACCAGTCTGACTAATATCGTGAAACCCTGTCTCTACTAAAAATACCAAAATTACCCAGGCGTGGTGGTGTGTGCCTGTAATTCCAGCTACTCAGGAGGCTGAGGCACTAGAATTACTTGAAACCAGGAGGTGGCAGTTGCACTGAGCCAAAATCGCGCCACTGCACTTCAGCTTAGGTGACAGAATGAGACTCCATCTCAAAAAATATTGATAATAATAATTGAAGCAAAACAATAAAATAAAAGAGGTAGATGCAAGGTAGTAATCTAGTTTTTACTTGGGAGGCAGGATTCACAAGTATTTCTTTTATTATTGTCATTCATAATCCAAGTGTATTCTTTGTATCAAAGGTTATATTATGATCTACAATTTGGAGATGGAAAATCTGAAGGAAACGCCAGAAAGAAGTATTGTACTCAATAATTAAACCAGTTGCTTTTGAGAAAAGATTTAAAATGGAGAAAGGAAACCCATGAGGAGGGTGCTCTCCTGGAATGACAGTGTCAGGAATGGACCTGAGGGGCCTCCTGGGCTGGGCACCATCTGCAGTGCTGCTGTCCCACTTCACAGCCCTGTGACAATTGAGAAGTCAGTGATTTCTCCCTAAACTGCATCTTTTTAAGTTAAAATGTAAACATAAAAGATTGATAAAACATTTTTCAGAAAAACAGCATTTTTCCAAGTGGCTTACCTAAAAATACCCTTAGCCTGAATCGCATATACTGTGTTATAACTCAGAATTTTCTCATTTTGACATGGTCCATTCTTACTTTATAAAGGTAATAAAAGTGAGCATTTTGTATCATCAAAGCTTTTACAATTTGAAATAGTAATGATATGAGTATGACACTGTTAAACTAGATTAAGTCTTGACTCAAATGAATGGCAAATCCAGCTCACCACGTTTTTGTAAATAAGTTTTGTAAGCACACAGCCTCACACATTCATTTGCATATTCTCTAGAACTGTTTTCTGCAACTGCAGAGCTGAGTAGTTGGAACAGAAATTTTTCAGTTAGATAATCTACAAAACTGAAATTATTTACAATTTGACCCTTATAGAAAAAGTTTACTTAGATGAAGATATCTATTAGGTTGGTGCAAAAGTGCTTGCGGTTTTTGCCATTACCACAATTACTTTTGCACTGACCTAATGCAAGTATTCCTTAGATGAAGATGCATACAAGTATCTCCTATAGTTCAAATCCTATTGGGGCCTGACACAGTGGCTCACACCTGTAATCTTAGCACTTTGGGAGGCCAAGGCAGAGAGATCCCTTGAGCCCAGGAGTTTGAGACCAGGCTGGACATACCAAAAAAATTAGCTGGTTGTGGTGGTACACGTCTATAGTCCCAGCTACTTGGGAGGCTGAGGTGGGAGGGTAGCTTCAGCCCAGGAGGCCAAGCCAAGATCATGCCACTGCACCCCATCCTGGATAAGAGTGTTGTCCAAACTGAATCTTGTTTTAAATCTGAAGAGAACACTCACATTGCAGGCAAATTCTGTTTTTCTGTCTGAATTCTCACAGATAAGCACTTAAATCTGCTTAGCCAATAGCAAGCAATCTCTGAAATACCAGGCCACTTGGGGTTCTGTTTGTTGTTTTATTTTTTGAGACAGGTCCCTTGAGGGCTACATGCATAATTCAAAGAACTTAAAGCTTTTGACGTGTTTATTGCCATCAGAGTGGTCCTTTCCCTGACTTCCTTGTGAAGATAGAGTCTCAATAGCAGATGTGTGGCTCTGTGGGCTTCCACTCTGTTGAGACCTTTTCCACCCATTCTCTGCTTCTGCGCCGTTCCTGACACAGTGGTTTGTGAAGACATTTTCAGTGGCATAGGCATTGTTCTACAACCTGAGACAACAGTGGAATTTGTTTGGAAAATAAAGACAAAGAGCTTTCCTGTGTTGTGGGAGACACAGTCCTCTCCTGGTGGCCGCGTTTCTGGTTGGTTTTCTCTCATGAGTTAGTGTGCTCTGGGGCACCCGCTTCCACTCTCAGTGGTGTGTGCACTCCCAGAGGTATGAAACTTGAAGGAATAAAAATGGCTTTCTCAACAAAAATATCAAACAGTGTAGAGATCTATCAGACTGTTGGCACAGCAGATGGGGAGGGAGGCATTCTCCCACCTTATTGTGCACAAACACCAAAGAAGCAGCCCAGACGAGTCTAAGCTAGGCCCGTCAGCCTCTTCCTTGGAAATTTTGGAAATAAAACTGTGAAAGATCACCTTAAAATATAAAGCCCAGATGCTGCTGGCAGCCATATTTTTGCCTCTGTGCAGAAAAGAGTTAACTCAGCAGGCCTGGGACAGCTCTCCTTAGCAAGGCTGCTTGCAAGCCTGGCCCTTGGCTGGCGTCTGGGAACTGGGATTATGGGAGAGTTCCCACCATTCCCAGAACTGATGAGAGGGGCTGACGGTGCTCAAACTGTTGGTGCAAACACATGGTTTGTACTGAACAGCGGCTTTCCTATGAGGAGTCTGGAATGTGGTATATGCTGAGAAAAAGGGGCCCATGTGACTAGCCCCTGATAAAAACACTGGGCACTGAGTCCCTAGTGAGCTTCCCTGGTTTGCAGCATTTCACAGGAGTTGTCATGGCTCCTTGCCTGGGGAATTAAATGTGCCCATGACTGCTGGAGAGGACTCTTGTAAGCTCATGCCTGGTTTCCTCTGGACTTCACACCCTGCGCCTTTTCCCTTTGCAGATCTGGCTTTGTGTCCTTTCATTGTAGTAAATCTATGAATCGCTGTGGACATGACTCCATGCCATGTCCTGTGGGTCCTCCTCCTGATCATTGAACGTGGGCTTTTTATTGAGCCTTAGAAAGGAGTAAGGCACTGACAAAGGCTGCAGTATGAATGTTCCCTGAAGACATGATGCCAGTTCAAAGAGCTGGGTGCACAGGCTACATCTGGTACGAGTCCATTTATAAGAAAAATCCAGAATAGGCAAATTCACAGAAACAGAAAGATGATGAGTAGCTGCCAAGGGCTGAGGAGAGAGGGGAATAGGGAGTGGAGTGGCTGCTTAGTGGGTACCGTTTTCCTTTGCATGATGAAAATGTTCTGGACTGGTGATGGTTGCACATTGGAAATGTACTCAAAGCCACTAACTATACATTTTATTATCCTGGTTTAAAATATACAAATTTGGTTCCATTGGTCTATGTGTGTACTTTTATACCAGTACCATGCTGTTTTGGTAACTAGTATAATTTGAAGTCCAGTAATGTGATGCCTCCAGATTTGTTCTTTTTACTTAGGATCGCTTTGGCTATTCAGGCTCTTTTTTGGTTCCATATGAATTTTAGGATTGTTTTCCTAATTCTGTAAAAAATGATGTTGGTATTTGGATGAGAGTTTCATTCAGCAGATTGTAGATTGCTTTGGGCTGAATGATCATTTCCACAATATTGATTGTATGAGCATGGGATGTGTTTTCATTTGTTTATGTCATCTCTAATTTCTTTCAGCAGTGTTTTGGGGTTCTCCTTGTAGAAATATTTCACCTCCTTGGTTAAGTATAATCTTAGGTTTTTGTTTTTGTTTTGCAGCTGTTGTAAAAGGGATTGAGTTCCTGACTTGATTCTGAGCTTGGTGGTTGTTGGTGTCTTCATGGGGAATGTGTTCGACTTTTCCCCATTCAGTATTATGTTGGTTGTGGGTTTGTCATATACCTATATATGTATTATTTTGAGGCAAGTCCCTTCTATGCCTCGTTTGTTGAGAGCTTTTATCATTAAGAGATGCTGAATTTTGTCCAATGCTATTTCTGCATCTATTGAGATGATCGTATGGTTTTTGTTTATGTGATGTATCAAATTTATTGACTTGTGTCTCTATCACCTTATACAAAAAAATTAACTCAAGATGTATCAAAGACTTAAATATAAAACTTGACACCATAAAAATTTTAGAAGACAATTTGGAAAAGCTTTTCTAGACCAGCCTAAGTGAAGAATTAATGACTAAGACCCCAAAAGCAAATGCAACAAAAACAAAAATAAATAAGTGGTACCTAATTAAACTAAAAAGCTCTTCAGAGAAAAAGAAATAATAATCAGAGTAAACAGACAACCCACAGAATGGGAGAAAATATTTGCAAACTACAATCCAACAGAGGACTGGTTTCCGGAATCTACAAGGAATTCAAATCATTAAGAGAAAAACAAATAGTCCCATCAGAAAGTGAGCAAAGGACATGAATAGACATTTCTCTAAAGAAGATATACAAATAGCCAAGAAACATATGAAAAAAAAAATGCTCAACATCACTAATCAGGGAAATGCAAAATAAAACCACAACGAGAGACCACCTTACTCCCGCAAGAATGGCCATTATTAAAAAGTCAAAAAACAATAAATGTTGGTGTGGATGTGGGGAAAAGGAAGGCTTGTACACTACTGGTGGGAATGTAAATTAATACAACCTCTTTGGAAAACATAATGGAGATTCCATATGTTTTTCCAACTAAAAATAGATCTACCATTTAATACAACAATCCCACTACTGGGTATCTACCCAAAGGAAAATAAGTCAATATATAGAAAAGATACATACACATGCATATTTATAGAGCACATTCACAATTGCAAAGATGTGTAACCAACCTAAGTGCCCATTGACTAATGAGTAGAGAAGGAAAATGTGATATATATATATATGTACACACGCATACACACACACACACCCCATGGAATACTACGTGACCATAAAAAGGAATGAAATAATGTCTTTTGCAACAACTTGGATGGAGCTGGACTTCATTATTCTAAATGAAATAACACAGGAATGGAAAACCAAAAATCCTATGTTCTTACTTACAAGCGAGAGCTAAGCTATGGGTACACAAAGGCATACAGAGTGGTATGACGGACTTTAGAGACTCAGAAGGGAAAGGGAAGAGGGGAACTAATTTTAAAAAATAAAATTAAAATATATGAATTTTGCCTCGTTTTTTATTTTATTTTATTTTATTTTTTTTTGAGACGGAGTTTCGCTCTTGTTACCCAGGCTGGAGTGCAATGGCGCGATCTCGGCTCACCGCAACCTCCGCCTCCTGGGTTCAGGCAATTCTCCTGCCTCAGCCTCCTTAGTAGCTGGGATTACAGGCACACACCAGCATGCCCAGCTTATTTTTTGTATTTTTAGTAGAGACGGGGTTTCACCATGTTGACCAGGATGGTCTCGATCTCTTGACCTCGTGATCCACCCGCCTCGGCCTCCCAAAGTGCTGGGATTACAGGTTTGAGCCACCGCGCCCGGCCTTGCCTCGTTTTTTAAAATGACTAAATTTTTTGACTTTTTAATAATGGCCATTCTTGTAGGAGTAAGGTGGTTTCATTGTGGTTTTATTTTGCATTTCCCTGATGATTAGTGATGTTGAGCATTTTTTTCATATGTTTCTTGGCCATTTGTATATCTTCTTTAGAGCAATGTCTATTCATGTCCCTTGCCCACTTTCTGTTGTGGCTGGGCACCGTGGCTCACACAGCACATTGGGAGGCCAAGCAGGAGATCACTTGAGGCCAGGAGTTTGAAACCAGCCTGGGTAACATAGTGAGACCCTGTGTCTACCAAAAAATAATAATAACCGGTGTGGTGGCATGAACCTGTAGTACTAGCTACTTAAGAGGCTGAAGATGGAGAATGTCTTGACGGCTGCAGTGAACTATGATTGTACCACCCTACTGCAGTCTGAGCAACAGAGAGCCTCGTCTCTGGGGAGAAAAAATTGCCATGATGATGCATATCACTTATCATGCCTTTTTATGCTTTTGCTATATAGTTGTGAAATGGTGCTAAATTTTTGTAAAATAAGTTTCTGGAAGTGAATTTGCTTTGAAAAGGATGTGTTATACTTTCCATTTTAATGTATATTCCCAAATTGCTCTACTGTAAGGTTATTTAGTTTATACTTCTCTACGCAGTGTACAAGATTTACAATATACAAGATGTACAGTGTAAATTCCCAATACTGAATACATGTACCCTTTTGATCTTTTCAGTCTGAGGAGAAAATGGCATTTCTTTTCATTCTTCATTGTAGATGAAAGTGAAGCGCCTTTTATTAGTTTATTAGGCATTTACATCTTTCTTCTGTGAATTACTAGTACATTTGCTTTGCTTGCTTTTCTATTTGCATGTTCTTTCTTCCTCAGAATTTCCAACATTTCTTTTTGGTTTTGTTTTGGTTTTTATGTCTGTCAGAGCTCTGCGTGCCCATCATCAAGTCTGCAGAGATCCTCCTGAGCAAAGCAGTCAGCCAGGCCTGAGAGCTCTGCTTCCTGCTCCCCAGAGACGTTTTCAAGTTGCCTTGCTGATTTTTTGGCATTTACCCCTACGTTGCTATATAGCATGCTTATCACTGCTATTTCTGGTTTTTCATTTTAGATGTTGTGTTTTGATCTCCTGTGAAAGATGAGGATTTATTTCTTTTTCACCGCCCCCCACCCTCCATGCTGCCTGTCTTTGCATTCTCTCATTGTGGTTGTGTGTACCTGGAGTTTACATTAAGATGCTTTGTTGGCCAGGCACAGTGGCTCATGCCTGTAATCCCAGCACTTTGGGAGGCCGCGGCGGGCAGATCACGAGGTCAAGAGATCAAGACCAGCCTGGCCAACATGGTGAAACCTTGTCTCTACTAAAAAATAGAAAAATTAGCTGGGCATGGTGGCACGCACCTGTGATCCCAGCTACTCGGGAGGCCGAGACAGGAGAACCCAGAAGGCAGAAACTGCAGTGAGCCAAGATCATGCCACTGCACTCCAGCCTGGTGCCTGGTGACAAAGTGAGACTCTATCTCAAA
>NW_016107538.1:2045366-2068733 GCF_001604975.1 Cebus imitator | reverse complement strand
CAACTCTTTGTGAGATATCCCCACACATCACAGGGGTCAGGGATTGCAGCAATGTCATCTTGAGATCTTTCTGGAGCTCTGACCTCCTTCATCATGACTTTGCCCCTCTTTTTTGATCTTCTGTATCCTACATCTTATTCTATTTTTCCTTTTTTTTTTTCTCCAGTATCTCTCTGAGAATGGGTTCATAGAAAGTAATGACTTTACCATTTGACTTTGCATCTTTGTTTTACCCTGATGCTTGATGGTTTCCTTGCATATAAAATTTTAGGTCAGAAACTATTTCGCTTTATAATTTTGTGGGCATTGCTCCATTGTCTTCTATTTGCCACTGTTGCGGTAAGAAGAAAATGATTCAAGTCCTTTGTGACTTTTTTCTCTCCAAAAACTCATAGGAGGTTCTAGTTGTTCCCAGGATTCTAAACTTTCAGTGTGATCTGCCTTGCTGTATAGCTTAAGTTTTGTTTTTTTTCTATCATGCTAGTCACTCTCTGCACCCTTTCAATACAGTAATTCATGTCTTTATTTTCTGGAATTACTTCATTGGTAATTTCTTCTACTCTATTTTCTTTTTCTGGAACTCCTTTAACCCTGGTCCCCTAATTATCATTTTTTCTCTTGTTTTCTATCCCTTTGCCTCATAGTTTTGTTTTCTGGAGGCTTCCCTAAGTTTAGTCTTCCAAATTCTATTAAATGCATCATTTCTGCTATCTTATTTTGTTTTTCCATCACTTCAATTTTATTAGTTTTTAATTGTGGTAAAATACACATAAAATTTGCCATCTGAACCATTTTTGAGTGTACAGTTCAGTATTGATGAGTATATTCACATTGTTGTGTAACCAATCTCCAGAACTTTTTCATTTTGCAAAACTGAAACTCTATACCCATTAAATACTGACCTGCCATTCCCCTCTTCCCCCAGCCATCATTCTACTTTGTATCACTATGAATTTGACTACTCTAGGTACCTCATGTAAGTGAAATCATACAGTATTTATCCTTTTGGTCTGGCTTATTTCACTTAGCATAATGTCCTCTAGGTTCATCCATATTACAGCATGTCAGAATTTCATTCCTTTTTAAAGCTAAATAAAATTCCATTGTATATGATTGCTATCATATTTTTAACTTCTAGGATTTTGTGTTCCCTAAATATTTTATAGCATTCTGTTCTTGTTTCATAGATGTAATGTCACATATGAATTACGCTGAGAATTGTAGGTTGACTTTTACCACCAAATCTCCCTACCTGGATTGCTTCCTACAGTCCCTTTGTTCCATTGGTATCTTTAGGTCTCCATATTTATGCTTGAGGTTTGATTGCTCATGTTTAGATGGGGGGCTCTGCAAAACTGACCCCTGTCCTGCCCTGCATATGACACCTGCGGCTATGGTCTTCATAGTAGAGAGCTATTCCCATGGCATGTCCATGACAAGCTCCTGATGTCAGTGTCTTTAGGTCCTTCCTCTTGGGCTCATCCACTCCCCAGAGAAGGGCCTTCCAGTCTCCTGCATAAGGGCTTCGACTTAGCACCCAGGATTAGGGGATCAGTCAAAGAAGAGGCCTGGGGGTGGAGAGTGACTATCTCAGCCCTCACCATGTAAATTCACTTAATTCCCTTATTTTCAGTGCTTGACTTGTGCCTCAACTACTCAATATCCACCTGGTCCAGCAGCCTCACTTTATCCTCTGGGTGTGCAGAGAAGAGAAGGCGCCTGGAGCTCTGGCTGCCCTGTAAACAGATCTCCAACCCAGTCCTGTTTTTAACCACCTTCATTCCCCCACCTGAAGAGCCTCTTGCCACCAATTTCCTGAGCCTTTGGGGGATTTTGTACCATAACTCAGGTTGGGTCCTTGACCTTCCCTACTGCTGGCTTGGGATTTGGTTTGCTTAAGTTTGTTATGTTATTTTTTGTCTATCGACTTTGCAGCTGCCAACATTTTGTTTTCTTTCCTGTTCTCTTTTTCCTTGTCAGTTAATGCCTTTGGGGGAAACAAAGAAATTCCTTTCTGTGGTTTCGAGGGGCTTCACAATGGAATGAGATTGTGAGTCCATGCTTCATTGCCATTTGCCTGGAGGCCTCAGAGAGCTTTATTCGTTTCTCCTTAAGGATATTAACCATTATCTGTCACAGAGGTTCCAGTTATCCTTTATATATATGTTATATAGATATACACATCCCTTTGTTCCTTCTGGAGTGCGTTTGTGTTGATTAGGTCGAGTTTTATTTTTCCCCTAGACGGATGGCTGTTTATTTCAGCATCACATTTTAATCACCTCTGTTGAACTACCTGATAGGTCCAGGTATGAATGGGAACTGAGTGGTGTCTGAACTTGCTGTACCCTTCTGCAGCTCTGTGGGTCTGGTCTTTTGCCACAGGTTGCTGCTGAGCTGAGAAATGAGAGTGTGACCCAAGTGCAGCATAGCACCCTGGGCCCCTGCTAGGACCCCGTGAGTGTGGGCCAGTGCTGTGATGCGTATTGTCGTGATGACTTTTATGCCCTGGCATTTTTCATTGTTTGAATATACTCGTTGGTTTTCTAGATAAACTATTACAGATAATGATAATTTTATTTCTTCTTTCCAATATTTCTACCTCATACTTTTTTTGGTTTATTGCATTCATGAAAGTCCAGAACAACTAACATTACTGATGGTGGACATTCTTGTTTTATTTTCTATTAATAGTAATATCCTACCTTTAAATAAGACTTTTGTATCATTTTCTAGTGAATAGCTTATCAATAAAGGGAAGCTTGCATCTGTTTTGAGTTAACTGAGAATTTTTTTTTAATCACGAAATAGATAATAATTATAGCAAATTCCTTTTTGGCAGTTAATGAGCTACCTATATGGTTTCTTTTTTAACTTATTTATGTAATTAGTAAAAAATAGGTTTTCTAGTAGGAAAAAATTCTTACATATCTGGGAACAAAAGTCCAACTTAGTTAGGGTATATTATTGCTGTGGGAAATCTCTACTTTATTATGGTTCATATTTAATATAAGCGTATATTTTTAATACTCTTATTGATTAAAAGACATTTGGCTTGTGGTTGCTTGATTTAAGTGTAAATGAAGTTTTGTGTTAAGACCTGATTTTTTTTAGTAATGATATTAGTGAGCTCTAAAACCCTGTATCATCTTTATATAGTAAAAAATGCAATAAGGGCCAAGTACAGTGGCTCACACCTATAATCTCAGGGCTTTAGGAAGCCAAGGTGGGAGGATCACTTGAGGCCAGGAATTTGAGACCAATCAGGTCAACATAGCAAGACCACCTCTTACAAAATTTAGCTATTTAGAAAAATAGCTGGGCATAGTGGCATATGCCTGTAGTCTCAGGTACTTGTGAGGCTGAGGTGGGAGGATTGCTTGAGCCCAGGAGTTCAAGATTGAAGTGAGTTATGATCATGCCACTGCACTTCAGCGTGGGAGAGAGACTGACTAACTCTTTAAAAATAAGTAATAGGTATTTATTTTACTGCCTCCTGTAGTAGGATTGGTGACAGAATTAATTCTTAGCCAAAGAAACGTTTTGTACTCTGTTTATAAGACTCTGACTCTCCAGTCTGACAAACAAAAACCTGAAGCTTTAAAAAAAAATTTTTGGTGGAGGTTGAGATCTCATTTAAAAGTTCCAGACAATTTTTGTATTCTCTAACAGTGAAGACTTAAGTTTTCCCTGGGACCAATACTCTTGTTTTGGCGAAAGTCCTCTGAAAGGGCCTATTAGTTGTACAGAGGTAAGGCAAAGCCCCTGGCTGTTCTCAGGGCTCAAGGTGTGAGTAGTTCCGAGGCCCATTAGTGACCCCTGAGCCTCAGTGGGAGATCAAGTGTCTCCCATCCCGTGTGGCCACTTGATCTGCTGAATTCTGAGTCAAGTGTATTGAAGTCTCTTACTCTGACTGTGGTTTGTGTTAAAAACTTTGATTTCTAAGAGATTATATTGAACCATACATAAAGGTTTCTAGCTCTATCTTCTTGGTAGTTTTTACCTTTAATTTTAGTTAATCTTTTTCCTCTTGAAGTTTACATTTTACAATACTAATACTATTGTTTCCATCTATGTTTTGTTTGATTTATGATTTTGTGTTTATGTTATTTGCATGATATCTCTTTGTACTTCCTTTTTTTTCTTTTTCTTTTTTTTAGATGGAGTCTTGCTCTTATCACCCAGGCTAGAGTGCAGTGGCACAATTTAGGCTCACTGCAACCTCCACCTCCTGGGTTCAGGTGATTCTCCTGCCTCAGCCTCCTCAGTAGCTGGGATTACAGGTGTCCCCCCACCACGCCTAGCTAATATTTGTATTTTTAGTAGAATCAGGGTTTCACCATGTTGGCCAGCTGGTCTCGAACTCTTGACCTCAGGTAATACACCCACCTCAGCCTCCCAACTCTTTTATTATTATTATTTTTAAGGAAACAGGGTCGCCGGGGGTGGTGGCACATGCCTGTAGTCCCAGCTACTCGGGAGGCTGAGGTGGGAGGATCGCTTGAGCCCAGGATTTCTGGGCTATAGTATGCTATGCTAATTGGGTGTCTGCACTAAATTTGGCATCAATATGGTGACTTCCCGGGAGCGGAGGACCACCAGTTTGCCTAAGGAGGGGTGAACCAGCCCGGGTTGGAAACAGCAGGTCAAAACTCCTGTGCTGATCAGTAGTGGGATCGCACCTGTGATTAGCCACTGCACTCTAGCCTGGCAACATAGCAAGACCCTGTGTCTAAAAAAATAAAAATAAAGAGGGTCTTGCTCTATCGCCCAAACTGGAGTATAATGGCGTGATCATAGCTCACTGTAGCCCCAAACTCCTGGGCTCAACTGAACCTCCTACCTTAGCCTCCCAATTTGCTGGGACTACAAGTGCGTGCCACCACACCCAGCTACTTTCTTTTAAAATTAATTTTTCTACAGAAAGAGTCTTGCTATGTTGCCCAGGCTAGTCTCAAACTCCTGGGCTCAAGTTATCTCTTACATTAGGCTCCCAAGTAACTGGGATTACAGGTATGCCACCATGCCAGGCTCCTTCTTTATTTTCAGCCTTTCTTAGTTGCCTGTATTAGGGTTATATCTTATAAATATTTGGGTTATATCTTATAAATATTAGGGTTATATCTTATAAATATCTTATAAATATCTTATAAATAGTTTGGCTTTATGTAATCTGAAAATTCCTTTAACAGGGCAGTTTAGCCTGTTCACATTTTCTTGTGACTATATGTGTTGTATCTCCTTCCTCTGTCTCATTTTCTGTTTTTTGTAGACTTCTCTCACTGGCTTCCTTCTACTGATTCCCAGGTACCTAGCGGCATGGTAAGGTGTGTGGGTTGAAGAGGTGGAAAAGCCTAGACCTAAGACTCTGAGGGGTCATCACAGCGGAGTAATCATAAAGTTAAAGTTAGAGTTCACTTTTAAACTGGAGCAGAATCATAGGTCTTTTCCAGTCAAACACATTTTTTTAAATGCAGAGCTCCAGAACCAGCTGCATTAATGAGAAATGGCTCCTCTGGCCCCTTTGGGGTTAAAAATCAGAGTTGGAGGCAGGGCCTGGGCCCAAGTGCTCTTGCCACGGGTGCTTTCTGGGGTAAAATGGAGGAAGAGCCATGGGCAAGGGCCAAGTCCACTGGTCACTGTCACCAGGGGAGCAGCCCAAAGCTAGTGCTGTGCCTGGGAGCAAGAAGGACTCCAAAGACCCAGAGCAGATCTGGAGCACTGTGAGCTGGAGGAGATGGGGTCAGACAGCAGCGTGCAAGGGTGAGAGTGGTGAGAAAGCAGGTAGGCAGAGAGGCACAGATGTGGCCTGCTCAGGAGTCTGCACGAGTGTCTTGTGGCATCTGATGCCTAGTCACCAGCATGCACGGGGACTCGCCTGTACTCGTGGGCTGGTGCTTCTGCAAAACTGAGCCTTGTAACACCAGGGTGCCCCTCCTGTGGACAGAAACAACCACACCACCAAGCAGAAATCCTTAGCAGCCATTTAAAGAGATAACTGGAAACTCTCCACCCTAATTGGGCAAGATTGCAAAATAGGGCATATGCTTAAAGTACTTTTTAAACTTTTTTTAAAAAAATGATGCTGGTAAATGGAAAAAAACAGGGAGGATCCGTTTTTGCCAAATGAAGTTCACTTGGCTCCTTTTATTGGTGCTTTGGGGAAGAGAGGGCGTGGTCTGTCCCTTTAGCCTTGTTGGTCTTATCTGGTTTTTCTTTTTTCTTTTAAAATACACATAACATAAAATCATTTTTACTATTTTAAGTGTACAGTTCAGGGGAACGAAGCACATTCACGTGGTTGTGCAGCCATCAGTACTTCCTATTTCCAAAACTTTTTCATTATCCCAAACTTAGCTCTGTGTACTTTAAACACAGGGGAGAGGACTTCCTATTCCCCGCCCTCAGCCCCTAACCACTGTTCTGCCTTGTCTCTGAATTTGCCCATTCCAGGAACCTTGTAGGCGTGGACGCACACAGTATGTGCCCTTTGGTGATGGGCTGTTTTCACTCAGCACAGCATCCTCAGGCCTATCCATGTTGTGGCATGTCAGCCACAGCTTCTGCATTCATCTATTCACCTTCTCTTCTCCATAGACCCCACCCCATCCTGAGTCAGGAGTTGTGGTTTTCCTTGTGTCTTCCACAACTATAGCTGGGAGACCGCCTGCCACCATGGCCTGAAAACCCTTATCAACTCGGTAGTCAGTGAACTGAGACCCATATTCCTGGCCTGCATGGAAAGACTAGCTTTTTCTAAAAGGAATACTTAGTTGTTTTATTTATCCTCCCATTCTCAGAGGTATGGAACCCAACTCCCCTCCCCGCCCTCACCGCCACCTACCTGAAAGATGGGAAGATTAGGTTCTCTGTTTCCTTAAGGAAAAGGACAGAATGTTTTGGTTGCCAGCAATTTGGGTTCTAGATCATCATTAAAGCAACTCACTGGGATCCATGTTCGAGAATTAGAGGCAGAGGTTAAGAGCAGAGGCTCCAGGGGGCTTGGAGGGAGATCAGAGGCCGGCACGCCCCCTGTAGGTGGTGACTGGTGGCTGAGAGGAGCATCTGGGAAGACCAGACACCCTGCAGGCTAAGGGCCCATATCCTGCCTCTTCCCAGTTGCCAAATTCCTATGAAATGCAGGAGAAAGTGAGGGGACTCACAAGGTGGGCTTTTAGAGACTGCATTGGACTCCAGTGAAAGGTTCTTGGCCAGACACAGTGGCTCATGCCTGTAATCCCAACACTTCAGGAGGTTGAGGCAGGAAGATCACTTGAGCCCGGGAGTTCAAGGCTGCAGTGAGTCATGATCATGCCACTGCACTCCTGCTTCCGTGACAGAGTGAGACCCTGGCTCTAAAAAAAAGGAAAGGTTCTTACTATGAGCCTCATTTTCTGGCTTTCCAGGGTCATTTGAAGGAAGCATCTGTATTGGAACTGCCCATTTACACTTTTTCTCATGTAAATAGAAATAGTAGATGTCATGCCGCCTTTAGGAAGGAAAAACAGGATTTTCAAAATAAAATGTTGTAAGAATGTGTCCTCCTCCTGGGGACTGAGGGTGATTTAAGTCCCTTTGTCCTCTTTCCTCCCATGAGCTGTTTGTCCCAGGCAGAGCGCCTCAGTAGGTTAAATATGCCAGCAGCTGGTCCCGCAGCATGATACCACCCAACACCAAAGCCATCGTGTCACCATTCAGAAAAAGGAGACCTTGATATTTGCTGCTGTTCCCTTTCCATCCCCCAGGACAGCATGTGAGTGTATTTAGATCATTACAGTCCCAAGTGAATCTGCACTGAACATTTTTCCACTCCCTTACCCATGAAATGTTGTTCATTTGGGAAAAAGAAGTAGTTTCACCAGAAGACACTTAGGATTTTAGAGGCTGAATTCAGTCTTTCTAGGGAAAAGAGGTTAACAGGGGGTTGAAGGTTACTTTTCTACTATAAACTTAATCTTGGAACAAATTCCTTAGAATTAATTCTTTAGTTATTACATATTATTTTCTTAGTAAGCACATCCAAAAATGTAGAAGTGCTGTTTCCTTTAAAAAAATTTCTCTTACTAAGAATGTTCTCTTTGGAGTGCTAGAGCATTGCAATGTGAACAAAATCATGTTGTTTTCTAAAACTTTGTGGATTAACTTATGACTTAATGTCTTTTTACACAGGCCAGGAATATGGGTCTAACTTCACTGGCCACAGAGTTGGAAAGGGTTTTCAAGCCTTGATGGCAGATTGTCTCTCAGCCAGAACTGTGGTCTGGAAGACACGAAGAAATCCACAACTCCTGAACCAGAATGGGGATTAGGCAATGGAGAGGAGAAGGGGATGCAGAAGCAGCATGGCTGACACATACCACAACACGAATGGTCCTATGCTGAGTAAAATCAGCCCATCACCAAAGGGCGCATGCTGTATGGTGGAGGGGCACAGTCACGTGTGTGTTGTTGGGAGGCAGAGTATAAGGTGGAAGAACCTCTTTGAGGGCAATTTGGCAGAATCTGTCAAAATGGATTCCATCTGTGTGTAGAGTTGTGCATGGGAGGATAATTATTGCAGTAGTGTTTGTGATAACAAAAGACCAGAAACATCCTAAATGGGCCGCTGTCTCCATCTAGGTGATGGATCTGCATGTGTCATCAGAGAATGAAGTAGGCAATGGTGATGGAAGTAAAGCTAGCAGGGACGAAATATTTGCCACATGACCAACATTGTTCAAGTGCATTTAGTCTTGACCACAATCCCATGAGCTAGGCACTTTATATCCATTTTTTGAATATGAAACTAAAGCAGCAAAATGCTCCATGGCTGCTCAGAGCTGAGACTGAACTCCTACTATTTGGGCCCAGCATCCAGTCCCTTGGTCTCTACACTGAAACTGTTCCTCAAGATGTAGTGGGCCAGGCACAGTGGCTCACACCTGTAATCTCGGCACCTTGAGGGAGACCAAGACAGGCGGATCACAAGGTCAAGAAATTGAGACCATCCTGGCCAACATGGTGAAACCCTGTCTCTATTAGTAAAAAATACAAAAGTTAGCTGAATGTGGGGGCACGCACCTATAGTCCCAGCTACTCAGGAGGCTAAAGCAGAATTGCTTGAATCCAGGAAGCAGAGGTTGCAATGAAGCAATATCCTACCATTGCACTCCAGCCTGGGAGACAGAGTAAGACTGTCTCAAAAAAAAAAAAAAAAAAAAAAAAAAAAAAAAAAAAAAAAAAAAAAAAAAAAAAAAAAAAGTCTTAAAGGACCTATCTCTGTATATCTTGGTAAAGGTGCAGAACATGCCACTCTCCGCATAAAAGAAAGGAACTATGTATGCGTGTTTGCATAAGTACAGGGCAGTGCTGCCCTGTAGAACAGATCTAGAGCATTATAGGAATGTTCTAGGTATGTGCTGGATGACCCTTAGCCACAGGGGGCTGCTGAGAACCTAAAAGGTGGCTAATATGACTAATAAATTGAATTTTTATTTAATTTTAATTTTAAAAATTTTTTATTAAAGTTTTTTTCCTTCAACTTTTAAGTTCTGGGGTACACATGCAGGATGTGTAGGTTTGTTACATAGGGAAATCATGTGCCATGGTGGCTTGCTGCACAGATCAACCCATCACCCAGGTATTAAGCCCAGCATCTATTAGCTATTCTTCCTGGTGTTCTCCCTCCCTCCATGCCCCCAGACAGGCCCCAGAGTGTGTTGTTCCCCGCAATATGTCCATGTGTTCTCATCATTTATCTCCCACTTATAAGTGAGAACATGCAGTGTTTGGTTTTCTGTTCCTGCATTAGTTTGCTGAGGATAATAGCTTCTAGCTTCATCCATGTCCCTGCAAAGGATATGATCTCATTCCTTTTTATGGCTGCATATAATTCCATGGTATATATGTACCAAATTATCTTTATTCAGTCTATCATTGATGGACATTTGGGCTGAATCTTCCTTTGACTCTATCATTGATGGACATTTGCGTTGATTCTTTTGAGAAGTGTCTGTTCATGTACTTTGTTTACTTTTTAAAGGGGTTGTTTGGTTTTTTTTTATAAATTTGTTTAAGATTTTAACTAATTTAAGGAGCCACATGTGGCTACTGGCTGTTCTGTGGGGCAATGCAAGGTAAAACATAGAAGGATGTAAAAGAAAAGATCACTGGATTTTGTGGTTTGCAAACCATACCTTTAAAAATCTTCTGTAGCCAAGCGTGGTGGCTCATGCCTGTAATCCTAGCACTTTGGGAGGCTGAGGCGGGTGGATCATGAGGTCAGGAGTTCAAGACCAGCCTGGCCAAAATAGTGAAACCCCGTCTCTACTAAAAGTACAAAAAATTAGCTGGGCGTGGTGGTGGGCGCCTGTAATCCCAGCTACTCAGGAGGCTGAGGCAGGAGAACTGCTTGAACCCAAGAGGCAGAGTTTGGAGTGAGTTGAGATTGCTCCATTTCACTCTAGCCCAAGCGACAGTGCGAGACTCCATCTCAAAAAAAAAATCTTCCGCAGGCGAGGCGTGGTGGCTTACCACCTGTAACCTCAGCATTTTGGGAGGCCAAGCAGGCGGATCACTTAAGGTCAAGAATTTGAGACCAGGCTGACGAACATGGCGAAACCCCGACACTACTGAAAACACAAAAATTAGCCATGCATGGTGGCATAAACTGTAGTCCCAGCTACTCGGGAGGCGGAGGTTGCAGTGAGCCGAGATTGTGCCACTGCACTCCAGCCTGGACAACAGTGCAAGACTCTCTATTAAAACAAACAAACAAAACTGCAGAAATGTCAAGTTGGAAGAACAGGTTTCATCACTGTTTCAGAACCACTAATTTAATCTAGCCACTTCACCTGAGAGATGAGAAAACTAAAGGCAGAAAAGTTGAGTCATTTTCCTGAAGTCACTCTGAGTTGCTTTAGTGCGAGGAGGGAGGAGCTGGTCACAGTTTGGGTTGGTTTGTTCCTCTTTTGAGCAATGGACATTCTGGTTTGCCAGGGGCTTCGTTCAATTTGGTATCAGCTCAGTTCTTAGTATGGCCAGTCGGTTCCTGGAAACAGTGGCTTTGGGTGAAACCACATGATATAAGCCATGGACACTCAACTCTGGCTCCTATCAGTTAGCCTGGGGTGATCCTGGTTTTGTCATACAGCACGTCACCATTTCACTTAACATCACAGTGTCCAAGAACCTCTCAATGACATTGAGAACTTACTATAAAAGAAAGAACCAGACTTTTGTCTCCCGAGTTCCCACAACTCCATGGAATCCTGCAGCGGCTTGTCCTTTCCTGAAGCCCCAGAGTATATCCTCTGCACACTGGGGATCCAGTGATCCCCAGATCCACAGAGTGCATCTGCCTCCTGCCTACCTCAGGCTCAGGCTATCCTGCCTGCCTACGCCACAGCACGGGTGAACTACGTGCAGCAGGACCATGCTTCTCTGCGGTATAATTCCCAGCACCTCATGTGTGGAGGGCTCTGGAAATGTTTGTGTGGATTCTACTCCCAGCCTCGAGAGTAGTAATGACATTGAATTGAGTGGGTTGAGGAGGTCTGCATTTTTTTAATGTTAAAAGATAAGCAGAAGTTGCTAAACTTGATTTGGGAGCTAATGAGCCTTATAAAATTAAGTGATTAAAACAGTAATATGAACAGGATCATAATTGGAAAAGAATTCCAAAGAACCCCGGAGTTATTTGCTTAAGGGACAATAGGTTGCTTTCCACCACCACAGAAATGTGATTTACTAATTTGCAGCAGATATAAAAGAAGTCAAGTGAGGTGTTCTGGTTGTCTATAGCTGTAGAGCAAACCATCCCAAAACACAGTGGATTAGAATAACAGTGTTCACTTTGGGCATGATTGTTGTCTGCTCCTTGGTGACTGGCCCTCATGGCTGCAGCTAAGACTGTGGGACTGCCATCTCTCTCCATGCAGCTTCTGTACTTGGCCAGTGTGAATCTCCACATACCTCAAGGGTCCAAGAGAGCATTCCAAGAATCCTGAGTAGGAACTTCAAAATTCTTATGAACTGGCCTTCTGAGTCCCAAGTCACTTACTCCACATTCAAGGAAATTGTTAAGGCCAGCCCAGATTCAAGGGGAGAAGAACTGGACTCTGCTTCTCAAGCGGAGGATTTCCCAGTCTCTGTAGCCATCTTTAATCTATCACGTAAGGAAAAAGCATTAAGGCCTGCCTTCCTAGCAAGGATTTAACTGCATCTTGCTTCCCTCATTTATAGCCAAGTCATATTCAAAATTTTTGGAATAAAAAAGAGAAAACATTCCCTCACAATCTGTTGGACACAAAATAATATAATTACTAGAACTCTCATTCATTCATGACTTTGGAATCCACATTGGCCTTCCCCAGGCTGAAGTGCAGTGGCATGATCTTGGCTCACTACAACCTCCGCCTCCAGGTTCAAGTGATTCTCCTGCCTCAGCCTCTCAAGTAGGTGGGATTACAGGGCCTCACCACAATGCCCAGCCAATTTTTCTATTTTTAGTAGAGACAGGGTTTCACCATGCTGGCTAGGCTGGTCTCGAACTCCTGACCTCAGGTGATCTGCTCCACTCAGCCTCCCAAAGTGATGGAACTAGAGACGTGAGCAACCACACCCAACCCACTACTAATATTTTTAATAATGTGTATTATTTTTACAAATGTGTAATCTGTAAAAGTAATAGCTTGTCATCGTGAAAAAATTTAAACACACACACAGAAAGATGAAGAATAATTAAGTTGAATGTCAGCTCGCTTAATTTGGTTCCTATTTCTGGCCTATCAAAATCTTTTTGGATATTAAATCTATTAATTTGCTATTTTCTATCTTTCCCAGATTTCTTTGATCACATTAGAAAATGTAGAAATGCACAGATCCATCCTTTTAGGTTGACATGTATCAAATAATTAGTGAAAAACATCAAGTACCTAGAAGGTACTGCATATAGCAAACCCATCAAAAATCAGAGCATCAGAGTTTTCCTATGAGCTTTACAGGAATGTCTAAAGATTAGTCAACAAAGTAATAGGTTGTTTTTTATAGGTTTTTTTTTTTTTTTTTTTAAGTTTACTTTGCCTAGGCTGGACGTGATGTCTCACACCTATAATCCCAGTACTTTAGGAGGCCGAGGCAGGTGGATCACCTGAGCTCAGGAGTTCCAGACCAGCCTGGCCAACATGGCAAAAACCCGTCTCTACTAAAAATACAAAAATTAGCTGAGCATGGTGGTGTGCACCTGTAATCCCAGATACTCGGGAGACTGAGACACGAGAATTGCTTGAACCCGGGAGGCAGAGGTTGCAGTGAGCTGAGATCATGCCATGGTACTCCAGCCTGGGCAACAGAGCAAGACTCTGTCTCAAAAGAAGTTTACTTAGCTTAATTGATAGATAATTCAGATATTTCTAGTTCCCCATTCTGAACAGTAATGCTGCAGTAAATGTCCTTGTGGGTGTGTCATGACCATTTCCTCTAGACTGGACACCAAAATGTGATATTACTGGGTCAAATCATATTTTTATTTTCTAAAAAAATGCTTCCAGTTTCCATCTTAAAAGCCTGTGCCATTTTGTGTTCCCATCAACCAATATAATAAGAATACCCATTTCCTCACATCTTCATCAACCCTATGAATTGAGTCATTTTAATTTTTGCCAGTTTAATGAGTGAAAATGATACTTTACCACATTTATTTTCTGTGAAACTGAACATCTTTTCATACATTTCAGACTGTTTGTGTTTCCTCTTCTGTATGTTACTGGTTCATTTCCCTGCCAATTTTTACTTGAGTTATCTCTTTCTTAGTGATTACAGGAATATATTCCAGATATTAGTCATTTGCCATATATATACTGGTTTTAATTTCATTGTACAGAAACTTAATTTTTTGTAGTCAGATTTCTTAGCCCTTTCTTTTATGTTGTTTGTATTTTGTGCCTTATATGGCTTTCTCCAGGATTATAATCCTAATTCTTCTGTATTTTATTTTTACAATGTTACAATTTTGGTTTTTAAACTTATCCATCTGGATCTCATCTCTAGGAGACAAGCAGCATGGGACTAATCACTGAGAGAAGGGAAGCTCCTGCAGCGATGGCCAGCTCCCCAGCTGTCTGCCTGGGAACTATACCCCCTTTGCAGTGCAGGGAACTGGCCTCTGAGCAGAGCACTGCAGCCCCACTGGCTGAGGTGGCGTTGATCAGAGAGGGCAGCCTAAGCAGCCCATTTTATGGAATAGGGCATCAGAAGGGAGGACGCTATGTAGAGAGGGGGCCCAGGAGTCTATGTACAGGTCTCCACAAGTCCATGGCCAAGAATTGTGCTTTCGGTGTGCAGGACGAGACCACTCAAGGTTTACCAGATAGCCTGAGATAGAAACAGAGGCACTAAAATTGGATGTATTTGGCCAGGCGCAGTGGCTCACGCCTGTAATTCCAGCACTTTGGGAGGCCAAGACGGGCAGATCACCTGAGGTCAGGAGTCCCAGACCAGCCTGGCCAACATGGTGAAACCCGGTCTCTACTAAAAATACAAAATTAGCCAGGTGTGATGGCGCATGCCTGTATCCCAGCTACTCAGGAGGCTGAGGCCGGAGAATCGCTTGAACCTGGGAGGCAGAGGTTGTAGTGAGCCGAGATCACACCACTGCACTCAAGCCTAAGCAACAGAATGAGACTCTATCTCAAAATAAATAAATAGGCCAGGAGTGGTGGCTCATGCCTGTAATCCCAGCACTTTGGGAGGCCAATGCGGGTAGATCACCTGAGGTCAAGAGTTCGAGACCAGCCTGATCAACGTGGAGAAACCCTGTCTCTTCTAAAAATACCAAAAAAATTATCTGGACCTGGTGGCGTGCACCTGTAATCCTGGCTACTTGAGAGGCTGAGGCAGGAGAATTGCTTGAACCCAGGAGGCGGAGGTTGCAGTGAGCCGATATCATGCCACTGTACTCCAGCCTGGGTGACAGTTCAAGACTATCTCAGTCAATCAATCAACTTGGATGTGTGTGTACATCTGTCCCAGGCAAGGACTAAACACTGAATACACAGCAAGGAAGGAGCACAGACTGCATTTGCTGGGACTTCACATGAACCTGATTACATGTGCATTTGCTCTGTATTCTCTCTCACGAGACCTTCAAAGTAAGTGTGGTCCTCCCTGGGCTCTTACTGCACATGCTGAGCTCCAGTGAGGAATGAGCTGCTTTTATCCTCTGTGATCTGTAACTGTTACATTTTCCCAAAAGTAAAAACTCAATCTGATTCCACAGCTGTAATAATAAAGACCTATTGGGAAAACCCGGAGAGATCCTGGGAGTGAGACTGTTTAGATCATCATGAGCCTGAGACAGCTGGTTCCTGCAAGAATGAACGTACAGCACTTTCTCTCTTTTTCTTTTATTTTTTTTAAGATGGAGTCTCTGTCACCTAGGCTGGAGTGCAGTGGCGTGATCTCGGCTCACTGCAACCTCCGTCTCCTGGGTTCAAGCAGTTCTCCTGCCTTAGCCTCCTTAGTAGCTGGGATTACAGGCGTGCACCACAACGGCCGGCTACTTTTTTTTTTTTTTTAATTGGAGTCTCCCTCTGTCACCCAGACTGGTATACAGTGGTACGATCTTGGCTCACTGCAACATCTGGCTCCTGGGTTCAAGCGATTATCCTGCTTCAGCCTCCCAAGTAGCTGGGCTTACAGGTGCCCACCACCATGCCCAGATAATTTTTTTGTATTTTTAGTAGAGACGAGGTTTCACCATGTTGGCCAAACTGGTCTCCAACTCTTAACCTCAGGTGATCCGCCTGCCTCAGCCTCCCAAAGTGCTGGGATTACAGGCATGAGCCACTGTGTCCGTCCTAATTTCTTTTCTTTTTTGCTTTTTTTTAGGACAGAGTTTGAGACAAAGTTTCACTCTTGTTGCCCAGGCTGGAGTGCAATGGCATGATCTCGGCTCACTGCCACCTCTGCCTCCCAGGTTCAAGTGATTCTCCTGCCTCAGCCTCCGGAGTAGCTGGGATTACAGGCATGTGCTGTTATGCCTGGCTAATTTTGTATTTTTAGTAGAGATGGGGTTTTACCATGTTGGTCAGACTGGTCTTGGACTCCTGACCTCAGGTGATCTGCCCGCCTCAGCCTCCCAAAGTGCTGGGATTACAGGCATCAGCCATGATGCCTGGCTCATGCAGCATTTTCTAAGCAGTCTCCTGCCTTTTTCCCAAGAAGCTTTGGTTTTTTCTTTCTTTTCTTTTTTTTTTTTTTTAACTTTTGCAATTAGTGTACAGAGTCAGTTCATTTATAGACACCTCATGGTGGCACCTAGAGGACTTTGGCAAAGGTGAAGAAGTACTGGGGATGCAGCCGCGGAATCCAGCTGTGTCCTTGGTGGAATTTAGCACAGTGTGTACCTGCAGCTTCTCCCCCCGTGATTGATGTCTTTACCAGATGTTAGTTTTTCCAGGCAACCAAGGCAAACGAAAGCATCTTCTAGAAACAAATGGTGTGGGGTGTACGGTTTTGTTTTCCCCTGTACTGCTGCGTTTTTCATGAGTGCTGTCTACATTCCCTGGTCTGGAACTTTAGTACAACCTCAACACTCAAGGAAGATATTCTTGGATATGCACTAAAATTAGGATTTTACCTTCCCATGTGCAAGTCAGTGTCTTCAGTTTTCTTAAATGACTTTTGCTGTACCGAGGGGTCTATTACAAAATATTTATCTAAGCTCTCTCTGTCTATTACACAATATTTATCTAAGCTCTCCTAGAGACCTAACCAATTTTGGAGAGCTTGAAATGTTACCTCTTTTTATATCTAAGACTTCCTTCCATCAAAAGTTCTATATTCCACTCAGGAATATCTCTTAGGTATTTATATCCTGGGGAAAGTTAGAGATAATTTGCAGTGAGTAACTACCATTTCCCTGGGGGAAAATAATCAGTTAAGTTTCTTTCAGTTTTTGCTCTGCTTTTTTATCTTGTACATAAATTCTAAATGTCATCATTCAGAGTAGACACCACACTCCAGCCCTTTTAAGATAATCAGGGTCCCTCCCTTCCTCCCTTCCTACTTCCTTCCTTCTTTCCTTCCTGTTTCCTCCCTGCCTCTTACTTTCCCTTCCTCTCTCTTTCTTACTTTCTTTCCTATCTCCCTCACTCTTTGCCTCTCTCCCTTCCTTTTGTTTTTATTGAGGTATAACACACGTGTGCATGGGTATGTTCAGGAAGTGACCCAGGTCTAAAAGGCATTCAGCTCCCCCAAAATCCTCTTCATGTTCCCCTGGTTACCAGCTGCCACTCCAGGATAACAACGATCCTAGTCCTTTTAATTCAGGCATGAATATCAAGGAAAATACCTGAAGATGTAGCCTGTAGAATGCCTGGTTGGCTGCACAAGCTCCTTGGGGCGGTAGCATTCTCCAGTGCAGAGAGCAATGCCGTCCACCCCAGAGCCTGTTACTGGCGGGCCTGGCCTCACAAAATGACGTTCCAGTTTCTTTAACTGATGAGAAGGAACCAAAGTTTCACTGCTCACTCCTCTAGAATCTGCGCTTTCCCACCCTTAGCTTGTCCTTCCACTGAGACGTGAATCAAGGTAGCTGCAGAGTCTCTTTCAGCAGGGTCTGCTCTCAGCACTGCCAACAGTGCTGACATCCATGCCCTGGCTGTCCTGCCTGGTGCCCTCGCCTGCCCTCACCATTCCCTGATGGCAGTGTCCACAGCAAACAGGATGTGTCCTTCAGAGGCAAACAGAGCTGGCCTTCTGGCCCTGACTCTGGCACTAGAAATATCATTTCTGCTCCCGCTTTCTTGTATGTAAAAATGGGTCACCATTACACTAGTCACTGGGCATGGCTGTCCTGAGAATTAAATGGGGAAATGCACAGTGACAGGCTCATTGCAGGCACTCAGCAAATGCCACTGCTCTTCCCACCCTTCCCAGCCCATTTTGGGATCATCATACTTAAAAGGACTTTGGTCTTGATCATCAAGCATTTGGCTTTCTATTTAAAACGTGGCCTTTCGGTTGGAAATTATCTCGTGTCTATCCGCATTGCCTTTGAGAAAGAACACTTCCAGGCAGGGCAAATGTGTGCTCCCTGTACACGGATGCCTTGAGGTTAGCATAATGTAAACATCAACACAGGGTCTTTGGGGTTGGAGATGGGGTCTTGGGCAGCCTGTGTGTAGCAGAGGAAGGAAGTGGGAGCTCAGTACTGTCAGGGGCCACAGTGCCCTCTGCCTTTCCCAAGGCTGGCCTGGCCCTCTTTGTTTTTGGCTTCCTAGGGTTTGACATCCACAACATCTGGTTTGAATACTTTGAGTGAACTGGATGGGGTGCGGCCTCCTGCCTATTTCTTTCTTTTGCTTTTTTAACTACAAACCTCTTCAGAAAGTGTCAAATCAAAGCACTTTCCATTTCTAAAGCAGTGTCCAGGTCTCATCGGGTAGCCGTTGAACTCAAAGATACTTTGAAGCCAAAACTCCTCAGGATTAGCTTCCCAGTGGCCCTGGGAATTACAGTCACTTGAAAACTGAGATGAGGCCCTCCCAACAAGGGCATCTTCAGGCTTTTATGTAATGCCGATGCTTAGCGACTGCTGAAAGTTGGTTGTGCTTGTGTCGTGAAAGCCAAGGTGAAGAGGCGTTAATATGGTTGTGTGTTGCTTTCAGCCAGATACTTCTCCCTGGGGAAATGTAATTGCAAAGCAGACTCAAGAGCGCAGCATCTTCCTGAAAGCCAGTGCTTTAGCAGGGCATCCTGGGGTCCACAGGGATTTTCCCGGATGCTGACTAGAACAGAGAAGAGGTTTGCTAGAAGGACGGGGACTAGCATTCCTGGTATCTACATCATTCAGGTAAACCCTGCATGTGACATGTGACACCATCTCTTCTGACCTCAGTTTCTTTACCCATAAAATGAAGTATTTGACCAACCTCACTGCTAAGGACCAAGATAGCTTGAACTAACTTAGAAAGTCTAGATAAAAAGCTAAATGAGATTATAGGCCAATGGCTCCCAGAACCCTAAGGAAACTTCACAGGAAACATGGTACCATATTTTGGTGCACACGTCTACCTATGTATATTTTCCAGAACCTCTTTACACACATTTGAGGAGAGTTCCATAAAACCTCCCTCTCCTATTCCATCTTAATGTCATGCCTTGTTCTTCTCCGCCCTTCCTCTCCTTTTAAGCTGCAAATTGCTCCTGATAAAAGCACCCTTAATGACCTTCCCAGGGCAGTCAGGGAGTTAATTTCTCATGGGGTTGCATTTGGCTTTCTGGGCAGACGGAGGGAGCATCTCCATCCCTACCACCCCTCCCATGGTGGTCTGTGTCCACCCCATGGGAGGGAGCCAGCGCCCATAACACCCTTCTGACTTTGCTGGCTTTGCATTTCCCAGAACAGGGTGTTCTGAGGAGGAGGAAGAGGAAAAAGAAGAGGAGGAGGAGGAGCTTGCAGGGAGATTGCAGGAAGGAGTCCTAGACTTGTCCAACTCCTCCTACTGTCCCCAAACCCAATACAGACCCAAAACTCAGCCAAGCCCAAGCTGTGCCCCACTTATACAATCCCTTGCAACAATCCCTAAAACAACCTGAGCAATACAGCATTAGTGGGCTTAGGAACTGGCATTTCATTTGGAACAAGTCTTGTGGATCCAAGGAAGAAAAACCTTGTTGAGGTGAGCAGGTGGGTGACAGGACTGAGAATCTAAGAGGTGGGGATGCACTGGAGCCCTCAGGTCACCTACAGTACCTGCATAGGAGTCTTTAGAATCCACTATCTCTATGGCAGGGACTTAGAGTTGGATTTCAGATTCCTTATCACTGTATACCAGGCAGCTGCTGGGGGCTGCATCCATCCCGAAGGAGAAACCCCTTTCCACCCATGTAGCCTCATGATCCCTACTTGTTCGGTGCTCTCATGGGGCTGCTGAGCAGGAAGGGTTTCCTTTTTTCTTTTCCTTTTTAATTTTTTTGTTTTGAGACGGGGTCTCCACTCTGTCACCCAGGCTGGAGTGTAGTGGTGTGACAATAGCTTACTGTAGTATTCACCTCCTAGGCTTAAGGGATCCTCCTGCCTCAGCCTCCCAAGTAGCCAAGACTAAAGGTATGCACCACCATGCTTGGCTAATTTTTGTTTTTGTTTTTGTAGGTAGAGATGGGGTTTTGCCATGTTACCCACTCTGGTCTTAAACTTCTGGGCTCAAGCAATTCTTCTGCCTCAGCCTCCCAAAATCCTGTATTACTCCCAAAATCCTGGATTACCATGCTCTGCCAGAAAGGGATTTCTTTTCCCCCTGAGAAGCCCCCCAAGTTGTGGGGAGAAGAGAGTAGCAGCAGGAGCATGCCAGAGACAGCCATATAGTTCTTTAAGATCTTATATCTTATTCTGCTTGTTGTGAGTTGGGATTATACAGAGATAATGATGATGATGATGTTACTGATGGTGATGATGACAGTGGTAGTAGTGGTGGTGGTGATGGTGGCAATGAGGGTGATGATTATGGCAACGATTTTTTTTTTTTTTGACACTACAACCTCCCCCTCCTGGGTTCAAGCAGTTCTCCTGCCTCAGCCTCCCGAATAGCTGGGATTACAGGCGTGTGCCACCACACCCAGCTAATTTTTGTATTTTTAGTAGAGACGGGGTTTTGCTATACTGGCCAGGATGGTCTTGATCTCCTGAGCTCGTGATCCGCCCGCCGCAGCCTCCCAAAGTGCTGGGATTACAGGCGTGAGCCACCACGCCTGACTATTTTTAGCTTTTTTTCCCCAGTATAGCTTAGGCCACCTTGAACACCTATGGTGATGATTCTTCCTTGACCAGATAAGTCTGGGAAATGCTGGTGTATACAAAGTTAATCGGGTAGGTTAATTTGAGAATAAGATGTCTTTGAGCCTTTAATGAATCTCCCAATGGTTGGACAAATCCTCTACTGTTTTGAGCACTAAAGACTTTTTCTTATGCTATTCTGTGAATGGATTTGGACAATATCAGGTTGTTCCTGGTACCTAAATAAAATTTAGCACCACCAAATTTGAGAATTTTATTCTTGTGTTGCCTTACTGAAAACCCAAAGGTGGATTCCTGTCTTACCACAGTCTCTCTCATCTATGACACTGCACAGTTGCAATAGTATTTAATTAATGCTTCTTTTTTCTCCTGCAGAACATTGACATCACCCATTTTGGCAGCAGCTGGAGCAATGGCCTTGTCTTCTGTGCTCTGCTCCACGACTACCTGGCTGCCCACATCCTCTACAAAGAGCTGAACAGTCAGGAGAAAGTAAGTCTTGGCCCTGTCACCTTGGTTACCCTCTAGGAAATGCAGGGGGATTCCTAATTGATAAACTCCAGTATGGGAGGGGCTTACAGGCCTGCAGCAGGAATTGGGATATTGATACCAGCTACAGATAACTCCTGAATGTGTGACTACACCATGGGATCCCCCCTCAGCAGATATTCCTCAGCCTCCCTTCTCAGTATATACCACTTGTTACCTAGAAAGAAGCAGTGAAGAATGGTTTGATGTGGCCACTAATAAGTTCCTATCTCGGCTTTCCAGAGAAAGCCCTGCTGGAATCTCACCTTCATGGTTTCAAGACTTTGGCCAGCATTTTTCAAAGCCTATTCTAAAGAACCAGCAAGCACCAACAAAATGAATTCCCTGCTCAAATAAGTCTGGAACACTGCATATTATATCACATTTTTGGAGGGCACAGTGCCCATTAACACATCAAAAACTTCAAGGAGTCCTACATTAAGAAATCTATGTGACTGTTTAACCCATCTTAGATCAGAGACACATAATTAACCTCTTTACCTATATTTGTTTACTTTACTAAAATCACCATAACAAGGGTTGGCAAATTTTTTCTATTAAGGGCCACGTAATAGGCTAAGTGGGTCAGTTGGTCTCAGTCATAACTACTCAACTTTACCATCGGGCTAAAGAGGTCATTGATGCTTTGTAAACAAATGGGCATGGCTGTGTCCCAACAAAAACTTTATTTACAAAAACAGGCTGTGAGCCAGATTTGGCCCATGGGCAGCAGTTTGCCAACCCCTGACCTAGAACATCCTACAATATGTCCCATAGAGTGTACTTTGGAAAATGCTGTGTTGGCCCCTACACTCTGTCACTCAGAGTTTCTTGCCAAGGACCGGGCATCATAAAAAGAAAGCAATTGAGAAATGTTCTGCGCCCTCATGAGCTAGACAGACAATAAGCAAATGGGTAGATTTTATCACAATTAAAATTATAAATGAAAAAGGATAAGTCATCAAAGAGCCCAAGGAGAAATTCAGCGCTATGACAGTGAGTGATGGGGATCGCATTTAGACCAGGGAGACTGCGGCAGTGATGTCAAAACTGGTGTCAGAAGGTGGAGGAGGCAACAGTGCAGAGCTAGAGCAAAGGAGAAGCTGCAGTGAGGGAACACCTTGGTGTGGTCCAGGAATGGAAGAAAGCCAGATGGCTGGATGCAGTTAATGGGGCCAGAGAGGCTGTGCTGATCCAGGGATTCCAAGGGGGCAGAGCCTGCAGAGCTTCCCCATGGCTCAGGTTTGGCCTCACCCACTGACCACGAGGGTGGTAGCAATGCAGATGGAAAGACATAGAAAGATTCAAAATATGTCTTAGAATCCACTGGACTTAGTAACAGATTGGTTGTAGGGGAAGAGGAGAAGAAGGAGTCAAAGACAACACCCTGGCATCTAGTTAGACAGGGCCATTTTCTGAGATGGGGAGGGTATAGATATGTTTAAAAGCTCTGTTTTGATTACCCCACATCAGGATTTGAATAAAGTCCAAAGAATGGTCATGGTAATGACAAAAACTGAGCAGAGTAATTTAATTTTTTAATGTGTTAGAGTTCTCTAGAGAAGCAGGATCAATACGATATTGGGGGTAGTGGGGAGGGGAGAGGAATTTATTCTAAGAAATTAGCTCAAGAGTATAGAAGCTACCAACTCCAAAATCTGCAGGGTAAGCCAGCAGGTTGAAGACTCAGGAAAGAGCTGATGCTTTGAGTGTGAAGGCCATCTGCTGACAAAATTCCTCTTCTTGGGCAAGGTCAGTATTTTTCTATTAAGGCCTTCAACTGATTAGATGAGGACCATCCACATTAAGGAGGGGCATCTGCTTTACCCAAAGTCTATTAACTTAAATTAAATGTTAACATATAAATGTTGCCGGGCGCGGTGGCTCACGCCTGTAATCCCAGCACTTTGGGAGGCCGAGGCGGGTGGATCACGAGGTCAAGAGATCGAGACCATCCTGGTCAACATGGTGAAACCCCGTCTCTACTAAAAAATACAAAAAATCAGCCGGGCATGGTGGTGCTTGCCTGTAATCTCATCTACTCAGGAGGCTGAGGCAGG
>NW_016107538.1:2036698-2045287 GCF_001604975.1 Cebus imitator | reverse complement strand
CCTGGGTAACATGAGTGAAACTCCGTCTCAAAAAAAAAAAACAAAAAAAAAAACATATAAATGTTAAGCTCATTTTAAAAAACACCTTCACAGAAACATCTAGAATAATATTTGGCCAAATATCTGGGTGCCGTGCCTATCCAAGTTGGCGCATATAATTAACCATCACAGAATGTATTAAAATCTTTAAATTACTTTTCTATGGGGTACTCTATGAAGCAGTCTAGACAGGATTATTAAACATTCTGGGGGAAAGGTTGTGTTTAAATCATGTGAAATCTGAGGTGCTGTGAAATATGCAGGTGGCGATGGCAGGCAGGCAATTGCACAGCAAATCCAGAGCTAGGATGGGAGAGCAGAGCTGGAAACACAGACCTGGAGGTTGTCCATGATCCGCACCATCTAATGGAGGTTCCTGATATGATGCAAATGTTCTGTATCTGCACTGCCTTCATGGCAGCCACCAACCACATGGGCTCTTGAGTCCCTGAAATGCGGCTAGTGTGATTGAAGACTGAATTTTTAATTTCAATTTTAATTTTAATTAATTTAAATAGCCACATTATGTGTGGTTGCTGTGTTGGAGAAGGCAGGCACAGCAATGTTATTTAAAGCTGTCAGAGTGGAGGAGAGCATCTAGGCCTTCAGTCTCCCTCTCTATGCTTAGAGAGGGAGGACTGAGGAACACACCTGGGGACCCCAATGTTTGCCCACACAGGAACAAGAGACAAGGCCCTTCACTTTCATAAACACAGCATTAGTACCATGACCCGTTTAAAGCCAAGGCTCACAACATGCTGCTCTTTTTAGTAAAAGCAGAAATCTTTGCAACTCCACCTGCTAGTCCAGGGAGATGATAAGGAAGCTGGTCTCCACCTAGTATTTTTTGTGTGTGGGCAGAGAAAGGAAAATGAGAGAGAGAGAGAGAGAAAGAAGGAGAGAGAGAGAGAAGGAAAGTCCCTTGTAAGGAAAGAAAACCAGGCCAGATGAAGTTTGGAGTCCAGATTTATAATATCTATGCTGCATAAAGACCTTAGATTATACTCTCAGATACAGGAAGCCCCTGGGCTTATAGTAAACAATAGCTGTTTTAACCATGACAGAACACTTAAGAAAATTATCTACTTAAGCTAGTCAGCAAATACAGCAAATGAAAGGATTATCTACCAGAACAAGAGATGATAAATAATAAGAGACTACAAAAAGACTATGTTTAAACATATTAAAGAGATAAAAGGAACGACAGAAACCACAAGGAATGAATGATTCTATTTAAAAAAGAGATTTGGAAAAAGAAGTAACGCTTCTAGAAATGAAAATTTGGAATTAAAGCCACAATGAAATGTGTCGCCAAACTGATTAGATGCAGCAAAAGAGAGAACTAATGAACTAGAACATAAATATAGGGAAATTACCCAGAATATAAAAGAGATGTTAAAAAATCGAAAATATAATAGAGGGGTTGAATTAGTATGTGTTCACCTTCAAGAAACCAGCAGTTGCTTAAACCATTAAAAATGTTAATTTTCTTTTTTAACAAAAGTAGTTTCAGATTGGTTCACCACTCAGTGTTGTAATCAAGGCCCCAGAGTGTCCCCTCTCCATGCTCACCATCTTAACCTTTTGGCTCTTGTCCCCATACTTGTTCCTTTGTGGTTGTTTCCTTTTAGCTGCCAAACTTTAGACATCACTTCCACCTGCAGGGCAGGAAAAAGAGGAAGAGATAGAACAAGTGCCTCCTATCTTTTCCCTTTAGAGAATGAAAGTAAAAGCCTCCCTGGGTTTCTCCAGCTCGTTGACAGTACCCTGTTACATGGTCCCCAGCTGCAAGGGCATTTGAGGAAGTGAGCATATAACATTTTTCAGCTTCTTTAGTGGGAAGCCTGCAAGGGAGAGAGAGCTTGGGAATGACTGTTGGGCTATTGAATAGTGTCCGTCTCAGAGCTTAGGAGACATAGATGAAAAAAATCGGACGATAGCCATGCCTCATGCCCAGAGGGACTTCCAGATGAAAAGGATAGAATGAATGGAGTGGAAACAATATTTGAAGATAAGATACCTGAATTTTTTCTACAATGATGAAAGACAAGAGTTCATAGATTCTTCATTTATCTCAAGCAGGATGAATAAAAAAAATATACCATCAGACACTTTATAATGAAACTGCAGAAAGAGCAAAGACAAGGTAGATTAATCTTACCAAAAATTTCTAGCCAGGCATGGTGGCTCACACCTGTAATCCCAATACTATGGAAGGCTGAGGCAAGAGAATCACTTGAGCCCAGGAGTCTGAGTCCAGTCTGGGCAATATAGCAAGACCTCGTCTCTACGAAACATTTAATGATTAGCCAAGGATGATGTTGCATGTCTGTGATCCCAGCTACTTGGGACGCTGAGGCAGGAGGATTGGTTGAGCCCAGGAGGTCGAGGCTGTAGTGAGCCTAGATCACCCCACTGCACTCCAGCCTGGGTGACAGAGTGAGAACCTGTCTCAAAAACAAAACAAAAACAAAAAACCCCTACAACTTCCTGCTAACCAGTAAGAAAAAGACAACCTAGCAGGATTATCAAAGGCTGTAATAGACAAGTCACAGGAGAGCATCACAAATGCCCAATAGACATTTTTAAAGACATTCAATCTCATTAGTGATCAGGAAAATCTAAGTTGAAATAACAGTGAGATATATAATTTGATAACCCTCTGAGAATGTGTTGAATCTAAGAAATGAGAAAGTGACAGTACAGCTATTGTAGAAAGCTCAGCACTATGAACAGTGCTATGCCAGTATATTTCTGAAATAGAATAGTTTTCTAGAAAAATATAAATGTATTTCTTCAAATATTAAATGTAAATATTCCTCCAAAACTTACTCAAAAATAAGTATAACTTTAACTGTTAAGTTGAATTCATACTTTAAAATGTCACACACGCAAAAAATGTCCAAACAAGCCCAAATTCTACTAAACCTTTAAGAAACAGATATCCCTATTGTGTACTTACAGGTCCAGGGAATTTAAAAAGGAGTGAGGAAACTTACACATATGAACAGGGTGGAGTATAGCAGGGATCTCCCTTCGGAAACAACAAAATTAACAAGTACCAACACAGAAATCAGGTGAGGATAAAGATACAATGAGACCTTGTTGGAAGATTATATTCTATGCAGAAGACATTTTTCTTTGGAGTGTTGTAATTAATATTTGCTTTTTATTTTTTACTTTATTTTATTTTTTTAAGATAGAGCTTTGCTCTTTCGCCCAGCCTGAAGTGGGGTAGCGCAATCTCCACTTTCTGCAACCTCTGCCTTCCGGTTTCAAGCGATTCTCCTGCCTCAGCCTCCCAAGTAGCTGGGATTACAGGCACCTGCCACCATGCCTGAGTAATTTTTGTATTTTTAGTAGAGCTGGGGTTGCACCATGTTGGCCAGGCTGCTCTCAAACTCCTGACCTCATGATCCGCCTGCCCTGGCTTCCCAAAGTGCTGGGATTACAGGCATGAGCCACTGCGTCCAGCCTCGCCTTTTAAATTTAGCATCTTTTTCTTAATTTTCATCTAATGCACTATAGAAGTTAGCTGGGAAGAGAATGAGATCATGTGCTGTCCTAATTGTCAGAGCAGGGGATTTTATTTGTATGGATGGTCTGCAAGGATCTGCTGACACGCATAATTAATCTCAAAGGCACTTAAGAGTGTTTGTGAACATTTTAACCAACTTATTCCACCAACAAAATAGAAATTTCCTACATTCTTAAATTTACTTTTCAATACCTTGATGTGGCCTGGTAGCTCATGCCCATAATCCCAACACTTTGGGAGGCTGAGGCAGGCAGATCACGTGAGGCCAGGAGTTTGAGATCAGCCTGGCCAACGTGGTGAAACCCCATCTCTACTAAAAATACAAAAATTAGCTGGGCATGGTGGCGCACACCTGTAATCTCAGCTATTTGGGAGGCTGAGCCAGGAATCACGTGAACCTGGGAGGTGGAGGTTGTAGTATGCCAAGATAGCACTTCTGCACTCCAGCCTGAGTGACAGAGCAAGACTCTGTCTCAAAAAAAAAAAGAAAAGAAAAGAAAAATAATATATTGAATTACACATGACACTTTTAAACTACACCCAGTCAGAAATGATAGCAGTAATCTGTAAATCTTAAATTCTGTAGTTAGATTATACAGGGAAAATTTTCTTATGTATTTATTGAAATAAATAGAAGTTTCTGGGTGTAACATATTAGCAAGGATGATATCTTTATTTATTTTTATAATTTAAACTTTTACTTCAGATTCCGGGAGTACATGTGCAGGTTTGTTACATGGGTATATGGCGTGCTGCTGAGGTTTGGGGTATGATTGATCCTGTCACCGGGTAATGAGTTTAGTACCCAGCTGTTTTCAACCCTTGCCTCCCTTCTTCCATTCCCTCTCTTGTAGTCTCCAGTGTTGATTGTCCCCATCTTTATGTCCATGACTACCCAGTGTTTAGCTTCCTCTTAGAAGTGAAAACATGCAATATTTGATTTTCTGTTTCTGTGTGAGTCAGCTTAGGATTATAGCCTCCAGCTGCATCCATGTTGCTGCAAAGGACATGATTTCATTCTTTTTTACAGCTGTGTAGCATTCTATGGTATATATGTACCACATTTTCTTTATCCAGTCCACCATTGATGGACACCTAGGTTAATTCCATGTCTTTGCTATTGTGAGTAGTGCTGCAATGAACATACATGTGCATATGTCTTTTTGGTAGAATGATTTATTTTCTGTTGAATATATACCCAGTAATGGCATTGCTGGGTTGAATGGTAGTTCTGTTTTAAGTCATTTGAGAAATCTCCAAATTGTTTTCCACAGTGACTGTACTAATTTACATTCCCATCAACAGTATATAATCATTCCCTTTTCAACCTCACCAGCATCTGTTATATTTTGACTTTTATTTTTTTTTTAAACAGAGTCATGCTCTGTCACCTGGGCTGGAGTGCAGCGATGTGATAATAGCTCATGCAGCTTTGACCTCCCAGGCCAAAGTGATCCTCCCACCTCAGCCTCCCAAGTAGCTAGGAGTACAGGCACGTGCCACCATGCCCAGCTAATTAAAAAAAATTTTTGTGGAGATGCATTCTCACCATGTTGCCTAGGCTGGTCTTGAGCTCCTGGGATCAAGCAATCCTACCTTTTCCCCTTAAAGTACTGAGATTACAGGTATGAGCCACAGTGCCCAGCCTGACATTTTATCGGTAGCCATTCTTACTGGTGTGAGAGGATGCAATCTTTAAAAGTGAAGTTTACAGTGTTCCCCAGATCTTAGAAAGTGTTCCTTCTCAGTCCCCAGGTAAGGAAAGCATCTTAGCCAGCCCAATTGCAAGTGTGAGCGACTCCCCACAGAAAGAATTTGGTGAGGGAGGATATGCAACCTCACTGTTGTAAAACAGTCAGAATGTGTGTCCCTAGGGCTGCCATGTCTGTACCAGGCCATTTATTCTGGTTGCCTCACTGAGTGCCAGCATGCTCACCAGGACAGCCGCTGCGTGCACAGACTGGGTGCTGCTGAAGGGAGGTCACCACAAAGCGATTCCTGAGGCATGGCTGGACCTACTCTGCGGTCTAAACTTGATGAGCTGTACTTAAATAGGTAATTTGAGCTTGATTACATGAAAAACATTTTTTTCATATTTGCTGTGTCTATTTACTATTTACCCATTCTAGGCATTTTCTTTGCATGGATTTGTTGAACCCTCATGGAGGTTCTGCAAAATGAATATGCGCTACAGGGGGAAATTGAGGCACACAGCTCATAAGGAGCATAGGCAAGAGCAAGTCCAGGCAGGTGGCTCCAGAGCCCATGCCCTCAACCTCGGTGACAGATGTGTCCACCCTCTGGCTCCTAAAGCACAATTTATTCATGGTATAATCGAGCACATGCCCTATTATATTGTAATTTATCTGATCATATGGCAAATCTCTTCCCCCAGCACCTCCGCAGGACCATGAGCTCCCAAGAACAAGGAGTTATATCTTGTTTGTTTTTTATTGTGGTAAAATACACGTAAGAGTCACCATCTTAATTTTTAGTTTACAGTTCAGTGGTTTTGAGTCCATTCATGTTATGGGTGCAGCCATCACCACCCCCCATCTCCAGAACTCTTCATCTGTTCAGACCAGCACTCTATACCAATTAAACATTAACTCCCCATTCTCCCTCCCCTCAGCCCCTGGCAACCACCATTCCACTTTCTGTCTCTGTGAATCTGACTACTATAGCTACCTCATTTGAGTGGAATCATACAGGATTTGTCTTTTTGTGACTGGGTTGTTTCACTCAACATAATGTTTATAAACATATTCATGTTTAGCACATGCCAGGATTCTCTTCCCGCCCCCGCCTTTTTTTTTTTTTTTTTTTTTTTTCTGTTTTTTTTTTCCCTTTTTCTTTTTTTTTTTTTTTTTTTTTTTGAGACTGAGTCTCACTCTGTCACCCAGGCTGGAGAGCAGTGGTGCCATCTCACTCACTGCAACCTCCACCTCCCAGGTTCAAGAGATTCTCCTGCATTAGTCTCCCGAGTAGCTGGGATTACAGGCCTGTGCCACCATGTCTGGCTAATTTTTGTATTTTTAGTAGAGGTGGGGTTTCCTCATGTTGGCCAGGCTGACCTCAAACTCCTGACCTCAGGTAATCTGCCTGCCTCGGCCTCCCAAAGTGCGGGGATTACAGGCGTGAGCCACTGTGCCTGGCTGCTTCCTTTTTAAGACTGAATAATATCTCATTGTAGGGATAAACAACAATTTGCTTATCCATGCCTCATCAGCCAATATTTTCCAAACCAAGTTCATTTTCACCCTGGCTGGAGCCTTTTTCTCTTCCTTCTTATTTGTTCTGTCTTTAGCATCCCACAGATTGGATGCGTACTCCATACTAATCCATTCCATGGCTGTCCACACCAAACCACTTCAGAGGATGATTTCCCTATATCAGAATTGATGTACAATTACAAAGGTTTCTGGATCTACAGCTCCTCAGTAACTTGAAGTTCAGAATCAGCTTCCGATGCACAGTAGAAGCATTCTTCTTGCCACATGATAGTGCAAAAGATTCCAAAGGGTGTACTGGCAACCTGTCACGCAGGTTGTGAATGGGAAGGGGCCCATTAACTTTTAAAAATTATTTAAGTTAAAAATAGAGACAAGATCTTACTATGTGGCCTAGACCGGTCTTGAACTCCTGGGCTCAAGTGATCCTCCCACCTCAGCCTACCAAAGTGTGGATATCACAGGCATAAGCCACTGCACCCAGCCAATGTTTTGCTTTCTTGATCATATTTTACTGTTGTCTCTAAAAACTCATCACCAAACCCAAGATCACACAGATTTTGACCTATATTTTTCCTAGAACTTTTGTACTTTTGCTTTGTATGTTGAGGTCTATGATCCATTTTGAATTAATTTATTTTTGTGTAAGCCATAAAATTGGTTTGGAGTTTGTTTGTTTTGTTCTTCTTTTTGCATGTGGACATCCAGTAATTTCAGCACCATTTGTTAGAAAGAGTATCCTTTAGCTATTGACCTTCTGTGAACCTTTGTCAAAAATCAGTTGACTATATTTGTATGGTTTTATTTCTGAGCTCTCTTTTGTTCCATTGATTTAAGAATCTGTTCCTTACCAGTACCACATTGTCTTGATTAATATAGCGTTATTAAAAACCTTGAAATCTAGTATTTCTTCTTTTCAGAATTGCTTTGACTCTTTTAGTACCTTTGCCTTTTTAATTTTAGACTCAGTTTGTTATTATCTAATAAAAAAGAAGTTTGTTAGGATTTTGATTAGGATTGCATTTTATCTGTAAATCAAACTGGGAAGAACTGACATCTTAATGTTCAGTTTTCCAATCCAGGAACACACAATATATCTTCCTTTATTTAAATATTTGATTTCTTTTGTCTGTGTCTTGTAGTGTTCTGCATATAGATCTTGCACATATTTTGTTAGATTTAGACCTTAATCCTTTTTTTGGGGGGGTGTGGGGGTGCTATTGTAAATGGAATTTTTTTTCCTATTACAAAATCCAATTGTTCATTTCTGGTATATAGGACAGCAATTGACTTTTGTTTTTTGTTTTTTTTGTTTTTTTTCTTTTTGAGACAGAGTCTCACTTTGTTGCCCAGGCTAGAGTGCAGTGGCATGATCTTGACTCACCACAACCTCCACCTTCTGGGTTCAAGCAATTCTCCTGCCTTAGCCTCCCGAGTAGCTGGGACTACAGGCGCGTACCACCATCCTGGCTAACTTTTGTATTTTTAGTAGAGACAGGGTTTTACCATGTTGACCAAGCTGGTCGCTAACTCCTGACCTTGTAATCCACCTGCCTCGCCCTCCCAAAGTGCTGGGATTATAGGCATGAGCCACCACGCCCCGCCACAATTGACTTTTGTATACTGACTATATATTCTGAGACTTTGCTTAACCTGCATGTAAACCCTTTGGGGATTTCTACATAGACAATCACGTCATCTGCAAATAAAGGCAGTTTTTTTTCTACCTTTCTAATCTGTATTCCATTTCTTTATGTCTTTTTTTTTTTTTTTTTTTTTTTT
>NW_016107538.1:2005416-2036638 GCF_001604975.1 Cebus imitator | reverse complement strand
CTCACTGCAACCTCCACCTCCCCGGTTCAAGTGGTTCCCCTGCCTCAGCCTCCCGAGTAGGTGAGACTACAGGCACATGCCACCACGCCCAACTAATTTTGTATTTTTAGTAGAGACGGGGTTTCACCATGTTGGCCAGGATGGTTTTGATCTCTTGACCTCACGATCCGCCCACCTCAGCCTCCCAAAGTGCTGGGATTATAGGAGTGAGCCACAGCGCCTGGCCCCATTTATTTCTTGTTCATGCCTTTTTGCACTAGCCAGAACTTCCAGTACAGCATTGAATAGGACACATGAGAAAGGACATCCTTGCCTTGTTCTTGATTTTATGGGGGAAGTGCTCAAGTCTTTCACTGTTAAGTATGATGTTAGTTGTTGCTTTTTTGTACATATCTTTATTAGGCAAAAGAAGTTCCCTTCTACTCATAGTTTGCTGAGAGTTAGCACAAATAAAAACTGTCATGGTTGTTGAATTTTATGTAATGCTTTTTTTAAAAAAATCTGTTGGCATGATCATATGGTTTTTTTCATTTAATTGGTTAATATGATGAATTATATTGATTTATACTTGATCATGATATATTATACTTTTATAGATTAGTGAATTCAATTTGCTAATGTTTGTTAAGGGTCTTTGTGTCTGTACTTATGTGAGAAGTTGGCCTATAGTTTTCTTGTAATGTCTCTGTCTAGTTTTGGTATTAGGGTAATGCTGGCATCATAGAATGAGTTGGCAAGTATTCCCTCCTCTTCCATTTTTTGAAGAGATTTTATAGAATTTATATTATTTCTTCCTGAAGTATTAGAATTCACAAGTGCAGTCATATGGGTCTGGTAGTTTCTTGGAAGGTTTTAACTACCAACTCAAACAAATGTCATGCATTATTAGATTATTCCTCATGCAGCATACTCTCTTCTGATATGTGCAAAATATTTCTTCAGAAATTTTCAAATGTGATGTTAACAATGTATCAAATATTTTTAGTTCAATTATTATGAAGTTCAAGCATGTAAGATTGTCTGTGTAAAACTGTGAATATTGATTGGACTTCTGAGTCCTCTCTGAGTTTAAAGACACACCCTTCCCATCATACAGAGGAAAGCTTGCCATCTCTCTTGGGTCTGCAGGCATCCCTTCTTTTCCCAGAGCTCATCTATCTCCCAAATAGTATGCCCAGTTCTTCGTCACTTGCTTTCTGTAAGTCATGTTAGCAAACCTTTGTGGTAAGGACTTTAGCTTGCCAGACCTCAGTCTGTGTGTAGGCATCACTAGAGCAGTGTAGGTAGAAGGAGATTTTCTATCCTTGTATTCTGTGAAAGTTTTACTGTTTTTTTTTTTTTAATTGTTCTAGGTGAATCTGCATGGAATGTTTTACTCACTCCTGTTCCATACCTTTCCCATGACTAATGATTTGCTGATAATTTTTTAGCATCACCAAGAAGCAGAATAGGTGAAGTCTGTTCAGATGTTGAATCAGGGGATGAATGTGCTAAGTTCAGCCTTACTTTTCCATGGCATCTCTGCTTCTGGCTTTACATCAGGATCCTTTCCTACTATTCTCTTGTAACCACACAGGAATCCAAATTCAGTCCCAAAGTTAATTATTAAATATGTCCAGTGACACAAATTTCAGAAAAGCTTGACTGAGTGCCTGACAGGATGCTCATGCCCCTCACTTTCTGGGCTAGACCTCATGTGTGCTCAATAGAAGCTTACTTGCAAAATGAACAAAAATAAATCAATCAGTAAAACCCAGCAAATAAGCAAAAAATAAAAATAAGCAAAAACAAAAAAATCAAACTAACAAAACCACATTAAATGATAACACTTAATGCTGGTAAAATAACTGCATTTGAAATTGATTCAAGGCTTTCATGATAATCCCACTCTTAGGAATTTATCTTGAGGACTAGTTTGACAGAAGAAAACAATACTGCACAAAGATGCTTATTGCAAAGTCTGTGGTGGTGATGAAGTGGGCATATACTGCATGCCATGTCCCTTGTTTCCCTGGACAGTGCACATCCACTAGAATGGCAGCCTGCACAATGGCACAGCAGCACGGAGACCCAGGTGTGAAATGCTCAGCCCCTGTAATAGCATAGCCCACATGATAGCGCATGCACTGTGCTCAGAGCCTGGGGAATTAGCAATGTTGATTCAAATGTAATTTAGAAACTTGGAAATCATCTTAATAGTGAAATTATGGGTGACTTTTTCTTTCTTTCTTTTTTTTTTTTTTTAAGACTTGCCGTGTCACCCAGGACACCCAGGCTAGAGTACAGTAACAGGATCACGGCTCACTGCAGGCTCAACCTCCCAGGCTCAAGTGATCCTCCCACCTCAGCCTCACAAGTAGCTGGAACTAAAGGTGTTTGCCACCATGCCTGACTTTTTCTTTTTAAAGCTTTTTAAAATGCTGTCATATGGTTAAAAGATGAAAGCGGTGGAAGATCATGTCTCCTATTTTTGGAAAGGGATTGTATCTCCTGAATAAGTGGGAGAAAAGTATTAACTCATCACATTCAGCTCCACCTGTGTTAGCCGTCACATTCCTTCTGCGTAGGTGGAGGGGTGCCAGGCAGTGTAAGCCATAACCTGGATTGAAGTCCCAGAGGGGAAGGGGTCTGTGATGTCCTGCCTTGTGATCGGTCCCCCATCCCCTTCCCCTGCAGGAGCTCACAGCAAGATGCTGAACACAGACTGGCCTGACCGGCAGAGCATGATGCAGTATGTGGCCCAAATCTACAAGTACTTTGGGATATAACCCTAGAGGGCCCAGAGCAGTCACCACTGCCACCCAAATGTCCTTGAAGCTCTTGATCACTGTTCACTGATCCTGCTCTACCCACCACCCAGCTGACTGGACAATCCTAGTGGACCAACACCCAGGTAAGAGACAGAGGTCTCACTGTGTACTCATCTCAAATGCAAACGCAGACGGAGTGTAAATTAGGGCCACTTTGCTCTCCAGTGGGATGAATCTGAAGAGGGCAGCTTCCCTCCTTCCAGACCAAGACCCCACCCCCAGGCTTGTTTTGCTAATTACACTGGGTGACCAAACACATAATCTGCATGGACTCAAAAAAACAGCACCTCCAAATCAGTCTCTCTCTCTCTTCTCTCTCTCTCTCTCTCTCTCTCTTTTTTTTTTTTTTTTGCTAAAAATGCCCTATCTTTTGCCTTTATAAAAACTTTGCCCTTGGCTGGGTATGGTAGCTCACACCTATTGTCCCAGCACTTTAGGAAGCCAAGGCAGGAGGACTGCTTGTGTTCAGGAGCTGGAGGCACAGTGAGCTGTGATGGAGCCACTGCACCCCAGCTTGGGCGACAGAGCAGTAGAGTCAGACTGTGTCTCTAAAACAACAACAAAACATAACTTTGCTTTTGGGAACCCTGTCCTTTCTCTCCTCCAAAAAACACTGAAAAAAAAAACCAAAAAACAAACATTCGCTCCAGGACAACCTGGAAACACGTGGGCCACCGCCTTTTGGGGAAAGATGAGAATTCTAGATAATAGTGTTAACACCTAGAACTTGATTACATTTTTAGCTCTCATGGTCCCTTATTTGATTCATTGTAACAAAAAGAAAGCCTGTGAGAATGCAAGAGAGCCCCTGACTGCTTTGTTGAAGAGTCCCTGGGAGGCGCCTCACACCTCTGCCACCCTAGTCTGTGTGCTCCCAAGCAGCCAGCAGCAGCTTTCACACTAGGAAATCCATAGTCCTTGTAACCTGCACCTTTGTCCTCTGGTTCTTTCACACTCCCACTCACACCCACCCAGGCTTGTCCCCCACAGAACTTGACAGGTCATGTTTGTCGGAATGGCCTATGTCTGCTTTGCAGGGTTGAGCAGGCTGAAGGTGTGTGCTTCTGGGGATGCTGGGCTGACAGCAAATCCGGACAGTATTTCGGCTCTGGACTGATGTGGACTTCAGTGCTTCCCCAGGCTTTTTACATCAGCATGGGAAAAAGAAGCCCTTAGGGGTGGGCGGTGAAGGCCCTTTTTTAATTAACAAAAAGGAATGCAGCTGCCCCTGACACCCCACTGGTCACCCCAAATGGCAGTAGAGCCCTCCCCAGAGCTACCCCAGTCCCTCAGAAGAGCTCAGTCCAGCCTGGGTGCCCATCTGGTGGCTCTGCAGTGCTCTGGGCAGATCTGTATGCACTACACAGCAAGTAAGGGTGTGGCTCATACAGGTGGTTGGGGAAATGGGTAGTGCCCATCTCTTGCTGTTTTAAATGCCACATAGCCTGTTAGTGCCCCTCTGACAAAGGATCATCCTTCCAGTGAGTCACTGAGAATGACAGTGACTGCCATCACTACTCAGACTGCATCTCTGACTTGCTGATCTGATTGGTTCAGAGCCACGTTCTAGAATAAGCTTGTGCTTGTCCAACCCATGGTTCGCAGGCCACATGGGGCCCAAGGTGGCTTTGAATATGGCCCAATATAAATTTGTAAACTCTTTTTGAAATTTTTTTTGCAATTCCTTTTAGCTCATCAGCTGTCATTAGTGTTTGTGTATTTTGTGTGTGGCCCAAGACAATTTTTCTTCCAGTGTGGCCCAGGAAAGCCAAAAGATTAGACACCCCTGGGACTGCAGGTACCTGGAAAGGCAGGAGCTCAGTCCCCTCCTCCAAGCCAAACCTTTGCAGAGATGGCAGCTGGGCGCTGCAGGTCAGTGGATCCCTGATTCTCAAGCTTCCACTGACCTGGGGACAAAAGACTCTGTCTCGGCCCTGTTAGTGGGTCCCAGCTGCAGCTCTGTATCAGAATCTCCAGGGGACCGTTTTGAAAACATTCCTGGCTGCCCCAGTTGGTTGACTCAGAATGTCTGGAATGGGATCAGAGATGCAGTCTACATGTTTGAAAGTTCTCTAGATGACCCCAATGCACAGCTGCATGGAGAACCACTAAGGGAGGTGGGCATCTCCCTGGTGGCCCCAGGGCAGGCAGCCTGTGGGAGCTCCTGAGCAGCTGCTTGGCAGTGGTCATTATATCACCCATGCCTTTGTTTTTAAGTGAAACTTGAGGCACAGTCAGAACCAATTCAACCCGAGTTATTAGTTGTGCTGCTTCACACACTTGTCTTTTGTTGACATAACTGATGCATTTTTCTTTATCCCTGTGCGTCTACTTTGTCTGCTATTAAAGTGGGGGAAAGTAATATCCCAAGTAGTTGAGTTGACCTGTTGGTTGTTGGGTTTAAGCTGAAATTACTCCAGGGTTTTGTGTGGGGAGGCAGCTGTGGTCTTGGGACATCCGAAGTTGGTGTCTCCTGTGATTGGCTCTGTTCTGAGTGATTACATGTAAACGATCTAGAACTAGCTCTGTGCAAAGCAGTTTCTATGCCGGATGGTATTGTGGTTTCCCTCCTTCCATGCTGGGGACATACCAGCCCCTCTCCAATGGGAGCCCAAGTTGCCGATTACTTTAGCCAAATTCAGCCATTCTTGTCTGTATCCTGATCCCTTCAGGCTAGAATGAAGGAAAGAAACATCATATGAAAGGAAAGACCATGTGCAATTTATTATTATTATTTTTTTTGAGACGGACTTTCACTCTTGTTGCCCCGGCTGGAATGCAATGGTGCAATCTCGGCTCACTGCGACCTCCACCTCCAGATACAAGTGATTCTCCTGCCTCAGTCTCTCAAGTAGCTGTGATTACAGGCATGCGCCACCATACCTTGCTAATTGTTTGTATTCAGTAGAGACAGGGTTTCTGCTTGTTGGTCAGGCTGGTCTTGAACACATGACCTCAGGTGATCCACCCACCTCAGCCTCTCAAAGTGCTGGGATTACAGGCATGTGCCACCGTGGCTGGCCAGGTGCAATTTATTTTTATAATTCAAGAAGGTTCCCTGACTACCATTTTACTTGCCAAGAGACATTCATATAGACGATAAATGGCATGTCCTGTCCATAGAAATACACTTGGTAGCTGGGCATGGTGGCTCATGCCTATAATCCCAGCACTTTGGGAGGCCGAGGCAGGAGGACTGCTTCAGCCCAGGAGTTCAAGATCAGCCTGGGCAACAAGGCAAGACCCTGTCTTTTCAAGAAAAAAATGGTTTTAATTAGGCTGGCTGGATGTGGTGGCTCACGCCTGTAATCCCAGCATTTTGGGAGACTGAGGCACGATCACCTGAGGTCAGGAGTTTGGGACCAGCCTGGCCAACATGGCAAAACCCCATCTCTACTAAAAATAGAAAAAATTAGCCAGATGTGGTGGCAGGGGCCTGTAATCCCAGTTACATGGGAGACTGAGGCAGGGACAATCTCTTGAACCTGGAAGGTGGAGGTGCAGTGAACCAAGATTACTGGAGTGCCATTGCACTCCAGCCTGGGCAACAGAATGAGACTCTGTCTCAGAAAAAAAAAAAAAAAATTAGCCAGACCTGGTGGCACATGCCTGTAGTCCCAGCTACTTGGGAGGCTAAGGTGGGAGGATTGCTTGAGCCCAGGAGGTTGAGACTGCAATGAGCTATGATTGCACCACTGCACTCCCACTTGGGTGACAGAGTAAGAACCTGTATCAAAAAAAACCAAAAACAAAAAACCATGCAGATGGTGTTTCAGGGCAGTGAGGCTGCCTGTCCTGAAATGTTCACGTCTTCCTCCCAAGGAAGCCACACTGTCCCAGCCTTTTTCTCCCTATGGCCTCTTCATCTTCTCAGACAGCATAGGCTTGGATAAGGGATTGTCACTTATCACCTAGCCAGGATAGCAGCCACAGTTCACTTCCCTCTCGGACTGTCAGGTGATAGCAGAAGCTGTGTCCGGGAGATACCATGTCTCACTTGCCCATCATCTGATCACCTGAAGCTGTCTTTAGCTGCTCAGTGGTTCACACATGCACATGCAGGCGTGTGCACGCGAGCACGCACACACAGATGCACACATAAGCATTTTATGGAAGGCCAGTGTCTCAGCACTTGGGATGATCTCTTCTGTATTTGCCACTGTTTGGAGCCCATTAGGGAGGTTCCCATCCTGTGGCCTGGATCCCTACAAGAATGAAGCATCATTCGTGGACACTCCAAGCCTGGGCTGTCTTAGCACACATACTTTGCAGGTACCTGGCTTCAGGCCAGTTAGTTGCATTGAAGCCCCAGGGCCTCTTCTTCAGCCTCTCCAGCCTGTATTCCTCATATGGTGATGGAAACACCCACCCCAGAAAGTGGGCATATTAAATGAGGTGTCAGGTGAGAGGCTCCCAACTGAGGTGTCTGTTGTTGCACTGTCTGTGGTAGTGGTCTCTGCTGCCCAGAAGCTCACGGGGACTTGCCACCCTGTGTCCCCTTGGCCCACAGCTGGCTCTTCCTTCCCTGAGACAGAAGGCCTTGGATTCTTAGGCTGCAGATTTACATCCTGCACTCTGAGCTCCTTGGAAGCAGAGCTGTGTATTTATTGGCTCAAAATGCCACAGCCTAATGTGTAACAGTAGCTAAGTAGATAATTTTTTATTAGTGGAAACATCCAGCTCCCACTCACCCTCATTCTGACTTGGAATTCTTTATTGAACTCAGGGAATAAACGCCTCTGCATCCAGCCTGGTTTCAGAGCATCAGTCAATCTTGTCAACAATTGTTCCAGCCTTTTCCGGCTTTATGGTGAAAATCCCAGAATTGCAAACAAGAAAGACCCCGGCGGGGAGGACTGAAATCCTGGCCATTCTAAGACCTTTGTCATTTTTCACTTATGGTATCATGAGTAGACGCAATACATTTCCAAGTAGAATCTCTGAGCCTTCTAAACTCATTAAATTGATACATTATAACTTGACTCACCTGCCTTACTAAAACCTCACCAAGATTTTTCTAGGTTATGAAAAATAATGCTATAAAAAGATTCGGCCTGGACATCTTGCAGTGTTGGCCAAGGGGCGGCCTGTCACCCCTCCCACATGTCCATCTGGGCTACTATTTATATCAAGCCTTAAACCAGATCATTACCCTCATATCAGAAAAACAGCAAAACATAAAATGGAACATGGGAAAAGTTATCCACAGCTTGCTTTTACTGCTACGTGTGACCTCAGAAGGCTTGGCCACCATTTGAAAAGTATAGTCATAGAAAACACATCTGGCTGGAGAAGGAACCTTGACCACAGCAGAGTCTTGGATCTTCTCAAGGGGAAGAGGACTTCATCCAGCTCTTCTGATAGCCAGGAACAGACACTGGCTGCCCCTTGTCATGGGGACATGCAGCCCATGGCAAGGAAGAAAATGAGCCATACTGAGTCCTAGGAAAGCATTTCAAACTCACATTTAACTCCCACACATTTGACCACCTATGGTTGGAAGAAAAAATAAGATTAACTTAAAAAAAAATTTTAGGGCTGGGCGCGGTGGCTTAAGCCTGTAATCCCAGCACTTTGGGAGGCCGAGGCGGGTGGATCACGAGGTCAAGAGATCGAGACCATCCTGGTCAACATGGTGAAACCCCGTCTCTACTAAAAATACAAAACATTAGCTGGGCATGGTGGCACGTGCCTGTAATCCCAGCTACTCAGGAGGCTGAGGCAGGAGAATTGCCTGAACCCAGGAGGCGGAGGTTGCGGTGAGCCGAGATCGCGCCATTGCACTCCAGCCTGGGTAACAAGAGCAAAACTCTGTCTCAAAACAAAACAAAACAAAACAACAACAAAAAAAAATTTTAGAGACAGTCTCACTCTGTCACCCAGGCTGGAGTGTGGTGGCATGATCCTAGTACACTATAACCTTGAACTCCAGGGATCAAGGGATCCTTCCACCTCAGCCTCCCAAGTAGCCAGGACTACAGATGCATGCCATCACACCCAGCTAGCTTTTTTAACTTTTTGTAGAGAGAAGGCGCTTGCTTTGTTGCCTAGGCTGGCCTCAAACTTCTGGCCCCAAGTGATCCTCTCACCTCGGGCGTCCCAAAATGCTGAGATTACAAGTGTTAGCCACTGTGCCCAGCTGTTAAAAAAACAGGATGTGTCTACTGCCACCTGCCATTGCAGCCAATAGTCATGTGTTCCAGAGCAAGCATGCACCATGTGCTGATCCCGTCTACAGTCTCAGCTGCTGTGGGTCACCCATTGTGAGTGTCCTGTGACATTGAGTGGAGTTCAGTATTTAAAGCTTTCTTTGCTTGTTTGTTTTGATACAGTATGCAAGCCAACTACTTCATTTAATGCTCAGCCCATCCCTAGAGGAAAACTTGGCTGTGTCGGGCCCATTTGAGAGGATTTTTAGATGTACCAGATGGTATCTTGATGGTAACTGACAGAGAATTTCCAACTTGTGCACTAACTTCAGATCCTAACTTCTTAGGGAACTCTTCTCAAAATTCAGGTCTTTGTGGGCAACCCTCATTTTGTGGCTCCCTCCTTTGGGGTCATGACTACTCGCTCTTTGTCATTGTATTCGCTTTCTGTGGCTGCTATAACAAATTACCACAAACTCAGTGGCTTAAAACAACAGGAACTTGGTATCTCAGTCATGGTGGGGGGGGCGGTCAGAAGTGAAGCACAGCCTCACTGGGTTAAAATCAAGGTGTCACAGCATTGCTTCCTTTCTTGAGGCTCTAGAAAAGAATCTGCCTCCTCGCTATTCCCGCCACCTGCATTCCTTAGCTCCCTTCCTGGATCTTCAAAGCCAGGAGCATTTCCTCTGTGACTGTTCTTCCAGTCACATCTCCCCTGGTTCTCTGCAGCTGGGAGAAGTGCTCTGATTTTAAGGACTCAGGTAAGTAGATTGGGCCTATCTGGGGAATCCAGGCTATTCTATCACAAGATCTCTAACCTTAATCACATCTGCAGAGTCCTTTCTGCCATGTAAGAAGGGATTTACATTTACAGATTCCAGGGACTCGGGGGTGGACTTTTCTGGGGACCATTATTCTGCCTGCCACAGTCATCTCTTCTTTCTTTCTCCTCCTGTTAACAATCAGTAGAATCTTTTTGTATTTTCTAGCTATAGTTACCAAGCTGTGTTAGTCAAGGTTCTCCTGAGAAACAGACCCAATTGGAGGTAGGTAGATGATAGATAGATAGAATGCTATTCATAAGTGATATGAATGCTCTCATTATAAGTGGGAGCTAAATAATGTGCACACATGGACATGCAGAGTGGACTAATAGGCATGGGAGACTCAGAAGGGTGTGAAGGTGGAATGGGAGTGAAGCATGAGAAGTTACTTAATGGGTGCAATGTATACTATTCAGGTGATGGCTATACCAAAAGCCCAGACTTCACCACTGTACAGTATACTCATGGGACAAAACTGTGCTTGTACCTTCTAAATTTATACAAAATAAATAAAAGGCATCATAACACATCAGTGATATTTTTTCTTTTTTTTTCTTTTTCAATGCATATTTGCAAAACAGTGATAGTTTAATATAAAAATGATGACTTTCCTCTCCACAAATTTTTGCATAAAAATGACATGCCAGAAAGATGCATCATAGCACCATGCAGGCATCTGTGACAGGCCTCATCCTTTGGAGGCTGCAAGCCCAGCTGGCGAAGCACAGCAGGGGGCCAAGAGGATGACTCACAGATTTCACAACTGCAGGCATCTGGGAGCTCCCTGCTAATGGTCTTCTCACAGAGCCCCTGTCAACACGTCTTCTATAAAAATTCTCTCGCTCTGGAATTGTTTGTATATGGCAATATAAGAAACCAACATTTGAGTCCAAGAACATGTGCCAGCCTCCGAGGCTTCCGATCATTCCAGGATGAGTCAATGAGCCAGAGGGGCACCCATGTGAGTTTTATCATCCATCTCCCCAGGCCATGGAGGATTTCTCCCCTGCTTCAGACAGTCATAGACAATGGAAACCTGTTTTCCAGGAGAAAGCAGACAAACTGAGCCTGGGGATTTGGCAAATCTCAGTCAGAATTGGTTCCAAGCATCTTCTAGGTCCCTTACAATTTAAAGCAACAGGCAGCTTTCCTCAACTGGAAGGCCTCAGTCTGTACTTCTGCAGCAGCAGGGATGCTATGGGGTCTCTGCTGCTAACAAAGCACCACTCTGAATGGCTTCTGGAGATATCATCTCTCATGATCATTGCTGTCATTATCTCCTTTGAAAGTGAAATTCTCCTGACACAAAACCAGAAACTATAAGATCCATTTTCTGTGATCATATAAATATTGTTTTAAAATGACAGTTGATATTAAAATACATGTTCAGTACAGAAAATACCAAAGGTACAAAGAAAATAAAAATGTCCTGTCATCATACCAAAAATGGGTAATGAAAATTAACACTTTTTGGTAGTTTATCAGCACACGTCCATATCAGTTAGAATTAGGTTAAGTGGCAAGGAACAGAGTCCTGAAAAACAGTGCTTTAAGGCAAGAAACTTTCTTCCTTCTCATTAAAAAAAAAGTCCAGAGGTAAAACTTGCAAAGCTAGCATGTTGAATTCACAAAATCGTTAGGGATCCAGGCACTTTTCAGCATTCACATCCTTAAGGGAGTGGCATTTATCCTCATAAATGAAAATGGCTGTCAGTTCCAGTCCTCACAACCATATCCCAGGTGACAGGATAAAGTTTATGTCTTCCTAGAAGACTCGTGTGACACTTTCACTTCTATTTCATTAGTCCCATGGCTACACCTAGCTGCAAGGGAAAGTGGGAAATCTAGTCTGGGGTTCTATTACAAAAAGGAAAGATGAATATTGTTTAGACAACTAGAAGTCTCTATGATAATTTATATACTTTTTCATCTTAAAGTTTAACTCTGAATAGATTCAAAAATTTATTTTTACTTAACTCAAAAAACATTATGAAAAAATAATACAGTGAAAGTCTCTGCCACTCAGTCTTCCCTTCCTTTCCCAGATGCGTACACACTGGTAACCACTGTTGTGAGTATTTTGTGTATCCTTCCAGAGTTTCTTAGGCACATACAGGCAAATGTGAATAGCAGCATCATATCCTCTTATTTTCAACCTGAAAGTTAGCATATGATGCATTTCGTTCCGCACCTTGCCTTTTGTTTTTGTTTGGGTTTTTCTTTTCACTTAGCAATGTGTCTCGGAGACATTTACCTATCAGTACACAGAAAGCATCCACATTCTTTTTTTCTGCTGCATGGTTTACTATTATATAAGTGTAGCATCAATTATCTAGTCCCCTATGATTAGGGCAGCTATAAAATCAACCATCCAGATTGGGATACTTTCAGGAGTGAACAGGGCTCTACTGTTAATTATACTGGTCCAAAAGTGTAAACCAGGGCTGTCCCAAGCAAACTGCGATGTAGCGTCACCCCATAGATGATGAACATGGGACCATTTCCGGTCTTTTTCTATTATGACAGTGCTATCATTATTAATGTGCATATGTCGGTGTTCCTGTGTGTAAGTTTCAAACACATACTTGCTGGGTCACAGGGTTTATGCTTCTGATAGAAACTACCAAATTGCTCCTGTGGGAATTGGATTAACTTATTCTCTGATCCGCATCATAGGAGAGTGTCTCCTCACAGCTTGGCCCACAGAGTGTGCTATCAGACATTTGGATTTTTGCCGGTCTGATAGGTGAGAAGTGGTGTCTGAATTTAGTTTTCATTGGCATTTTGTTACAAATGAGGCTGAATGTGTTTTAAAATTCTATTTGTGTTCCTTTTTCTGTGAACTGCCTTTTCATATTCATTGCCCACAGGGAGACAGGGAAGGAGCCAGATTCCGGGCACACATGGAGCAGGGAGGCTGAGTGTGGGGAGCCTGTTAGCCAAGGTGTGTCATTACTGCCACAGCAGGTGCAGCTGTACAAGGGCACAGGGCTGGATGTCAGCCAGATGAGACTAAGGGGCAGGTGGAGGAAACAGGCTGCCGAGGTGGAGACGGTTGTCCAAGAGGGGACACCTGAAGCAGAAACTCTGGAGAAGATGCAGTTACCGAGTGTGACAAGTCTCAGCTTTGGCCAGGACTTTATGATGGTGGGTCGGGTGTGTTAGAGGGAAAGAGGGATGTGAAGGAAGAGATTGGGAAACAGAGGCAGGAGGATTCATGGACAACATTGTTAAAGCTGCCAGAAATGAGCATAGGAGTGTCTGGTGACAGAAGGACAGTGTGAGGAGGACGAGAAATCTTCCCCAAGTGGGCAGAGTGGCTGGAGATCTAGAGGTGACTGCGGCAAGCAGGGCTCTAGAGTTGTGTGGTCCCCAAGCATGCTTTCAGAGAGGCTGGGTTGTTATGGAAGGATAGGGGAGGAATATTCTGGAAAAGTGGGGAGATGAGATCTGTCAGCCACAGGTCCTCAGAGAAGGCAGGGTGTGAGAGACAAAAACAGCTGCCACTTGAGAGAGCTGCAGGGGAAACAGCATCTTCAGGGGAGAGCCTGGCTTCCAGCCCAGTGTAAGAGTGAAGGGATGTCTGAGAAGAGACTGAGGATGTGGGGGTTTTCAGATGACACCGAGTTCCCAGTGGCCTACCGACAATTTGGGAGTCAGGAAGATGTGGACGTTTAGGTCCGATTAAAGAATGTTTGAACCCTCTGGGGATGACAATGGTGTGGAATATGAAGTGGAATCCAGCCTAAAACAGGAAAACGCCAGGAGCTCTTTCTGGAGTCGGGTGAATGGAATGAGCAGGTGAGCCCAGAAGCCATGGGGTGGACTCCAAGATGTGCTGAGGCTACAGTAGAACCATCATGGAAGAAACTCACTGACCATGCTCTTCTCAGCCCAGCTCATGAGGGGCTTCCCTGGCCAGGAGGGCTTTCCTTGTGGAGGTGGCCAATGAGTACTGTGCTTTCATCCCTCCATCTGGTATCAGAAGTCAACCTGGTGCCCACCTGTGTTCATAGCAGCACTCTGCACAACAGCAGAAAGGTGGAAGCAACTGAAGCATCCATCCACGGATTACTGGATAAAGAAAACATGATTCATCTATATAATGAGATCTTATTCAACTTTAAGAAGGAAGGAAATTCTGACACAGTGCTACAACCTGGATGAACCTTGAGGACATTATGCTGAGTGAAGTAAGCCAGACACGGACAAATCCTGTGTGATTCCACCTATATGAGGTGCTAGAATAGTCGGATTCATAGAGACAGAAAATAGAATGGTGGTTGCCAGGGGCTGGGGGAAGGGAAAATGGGGAATTAGTGTTTAATGGGGACAGAGTTTCAGTTTTGCAAGATGAGAAACATGGAGATGAATGATGTGCAGTAATGTGAATGTACATTTTGGTTAATGACACCAAAATGCTTAAGATTTTTTAAATGTCAGCCTGAGGAAACTGAGGCTATCCTATTGCCTCGAGGCCACACAGTTGACAGTAGGCTGCAGCATTGGCCCAGAATGTGTCTCTAACCCCACACTCTGTGGGGGCTCTGCAAGGCAGAGGAGGAATCAGGGCTGTGGTGATTTGAAAAAATGAGCATCCTGGGGCAACCCTGTTCAGCCTCTCAGGAAGAACTTTTTTTTTAAATTTTCTCTTTTTTGTGTGATTGGTTTATTTGAATATAAGACACTACAATTGGTTTATATGTCTCTTTTTTTTTTTTTTTTTTTTTTTTTTTTTTTTTGATGACAGTCTCACTCTGTCACCCAGGCTGGAGTACAGTGGCACGATTTTGGCTCACTGCAACCTCTGCCTCCCAAGCTCAAGAGATCCTCCTACCTCAGTCTCCAGAGTAGCTGAGACAACAGGTATGCACCACCTCACCTGGCTAATTTTTGTATTTTTTGTAGAGATGGTTTCACCGTGTTGGCTAAGCTGGTCTTGAACTCCTGAGCTCAAGCGATCTGCCTGCCTTGGCCTCACAAAGTTCTGGGATTACAGGTGTGAGCCACCATGCCTAGCCAGGAAGAACTTTCACTGACTCATTTGCCACACTCAGATATAATCCAGAGACATTTGAATTCCCAAGGGTGATGATTTGCATCGGGTGGAGCAGAGCACCGTGGGCACTTAAGCTTAGCCTAGGCTCAGCAGAAAAGCTGAAATGCTCACAAACAGCAGGCCCTGGGCATTATGGTTATTTTCCTGACCTCAGCCTCAAGTGCCAAATCATTAAAACTATCATTAAAATGTCCATATTTTTTCATTTAGAGAAAACAGTGTCTGCTAAAATCCATAATATCCACCTGAGTGTTTGTTCAGCACAGCTGGCCTGACAGCACTTGTTTGGAACTTGACAAGTAAGTCTGAGTTCACTAGGAAAGATGAAGCCAAGAAAATTTGGAATAAGAATGAAGGAGGATGCACCCTGCTCATATCAAAACACACTACAGAGATGCAGTGTTGGCCAGGTACTGTGGCTTATGTCTGTAATCCCAATGTCATGGGAGGCTGAGGCAGGAGGATCTCTTCAGCCCAAGAGTTTGAGACCAGCCTGGACAACACAGCAAAAACATCTCTACAAAAAATTTAAAAGGAGCCACAGACAGGAAAGAAAAGAGAAAATCAGGGTGTCCAGATTTACTGTCTTATGTTATCCCACCTAGGACTTTCCCCTTGGAGCTTAGCGCTTCAGTGCTGCCCTCTACCAAGGGCCTGAACCTAAGGTCACCTCCGAGGCAATTCTTCATCTTACTCCAGAAGGCTGGAGACCTTCAGTCCTCCCCCGCACCCACTCCTATGTGAAGTAAGATCTGATATCTTTGAAGGACATCAATGTTGGGTAGAAATAGCCTAAGAAAGACTTCCATGTCCTTTTCCTTAGCAAGGATCCACATGCAGATCTGGCCCTGGGATGGGCATGGTGTGGGCATCACCATAGGGACAGCAGGAATGCAAACAGACCTGGCTTAAGACCCAGCTCTGCCACTTAGCAGCTGTGTGTGGTGGCTCTAGGAAGGTCATCCAGTCACCTGCAGTCTCAGCCACTTCACCTCTCTATACAGGACCAAGTTACAAGCTATGTGACTTGCTTTTGTATATCTTCTTTGGAGATGTGTCCATTCAATCCTTTGCCCATTTTAAAAATTGGATTATTTGTCTTTTTTTTTTTTTTTTTTTTTTGAGACAGGGTCTCACTGTCACCCAGGCTGGAATGCAGTGGTGTGATCTCGGCTCACTGCAACTACTGCCTCCCAGGTTCAACCCATTCTTGTGCCTCAGCCTCCCAAGTAGCTGGGATTACAGGCACCTGCCACCGTGCCCGGCTAATTTTTATATTTTTAGTAGAGACAGGTTTTCACCATGTTGGCCAGGCTGGTCTGAAACTCCTGACCTCAGGTGATTTGCTTGCCTCGGCCTCCCAAAGTGCTGGGATTACAGGTATGAGCCACCATGCCCGCCCTGGACACTGGACTTTTTTTAGATATATGATTTGCAAATATTTTCTCCCATTTTGTTTTTGTTTGTTTGTTTGAGACCAGGTCTCTTTGTCACTATGGTTCAAGCGATTTTCCTGCCTCAGCCCCTCAATAGCTGGGATTACAGGTGCCCGCCACCATGCCCAGCTAATTGTTGTATTTTTAGCAGAGGTGGGGTTTCACCATGTTGGCCGGACTGGTCTTGAACTCCTGACCTCAGGTGATCTGCCTGCCTTGGCGTCCCAAAGTGCTGGGATTACAGGCGAGAGTCACCTTGCCCAACCTATTTTCTACCATTTTTTGAGCTGTTTTCTCATTCTCTTGATAGTGCCCTTTGATGTACAAAAGTTTTTAACTTTGAAGAAGTTCAATGTATTGACTTTTTATCTGATTGCGTGGGTATCCTGGTGTCATAGTTAAGAAATTGTTGCCCAGGCCGGGTGCAGTGGGTCACACCTGTAATCCCAGCAATTTGGGAGGCCAAGACAGGCAGATACAAAGTCAGGAGAGTGAGGCCATGCTGGGTAACATGGTGAAACCCCGTCCCTACTAAAAATGCAAAAATAAGCCAGGCATGGTGGCATGCACCTGTAGTCCCAGCTACTTGGGAGACTGAGGCAGGAGAATTGCTTGACCCCATTAGGTGGAGGTTGCAGTGAGCTAAGATCGTGCCACTGCACTCCAGCTTGGTTGTCAGAGTGAGACTCTATCTCACAAAAAAAAAAAAAAAAAGAAATTGTTGCCCTAGGTCATGAAGATTTACACCTACATTTTTTTTCTAAGCGTTTTATAGTTTTAGCTTTTACATTTAGGTTTTTGATCCATTTTGAGTTGATTTTTGTATATGGTGTGAGGTAGTGGCTCCACTTCATTCTTTTACATGTGGATACTCAGCTGTCCCAGGAGCATTTGTTAAAAAGGCTGTCCTTGGCTGGACATGGTGACTCACACCTATAATCCCAATACTTTGAGAGGCCGAGGCAGGCAGATCACGAGGTCAGGAGTTTGAGACCAGCCTGGCCAACATGGTGAAATCCCATCTATACTAAAATGATACAAAAAATTAGCCGGGTGTGGTGGCATGTACCTGTCATTCCAGCTACTCAGGTAGCTGAGGCAGGAGAATTGTTTGAACCTAGGAGGCGGAGGTTGCAGTGAGCTGAGATAGCACCATTGCACTCCAGCCTGGGCAACAGGGCGAGACTTCGTCTCAAGAAAAAAAAAAAAACTGTCATGAGACCCTTGTCAAATATCAATTGACCATAAATGTAAGGATTTATTTCTGGATTCTCAATTCTAATTCATCAATCTATATGTCTGCCCTTAATGCCAGTACCACATTGTCTTGATTACTGCAGCTTTGTAATAAGTTTTGAAATCAATAAATATTCATTTAAAAGTAAAAATTTAAAAATAACAAAAATAAAGTAAAAAGAAAGAAGTGTTAGTCCTTCAAATTTGTTTTCCTTTTTCAAGATTGTTTTTGCTATTCTGGGTCCTCTGCATTTCCATATAAATTTTAGGATCAGCTTGTCAATTTTTGTAAAAAAGCCAGCAGAGATTTTGAGAGATTGCATTGAATGTGTAAATCAATTTTTGTAGTATTGCCATCTTAATAATGTCTTCTAGTCCATGAACATAGACTATCTTTCCAGTTATTTGGGTTTTCTTTATTTCAATGATGTAGGCCAGGTACGGTGGCTCACATCTGTAATCCCAGCACTTTGGGAGGCCGAGGTGGTCCGATCACAAGGTAAGGAGTTTGAGACCAGCCTGGCCAATATGGTGAAACCCCATCTCTACTAAAAATACAAAAATTAGCCTGATGTGGTGGCATGTACCTGTCGTCTCAGCTACTTAGAAGGCTGAAGCACAAGAATTGCTTGAACCCAGGAGGTGAAGGTTGCATTGAGCCAAGATTGCCCCATTGCACCCCAGCCTGGGTGACAGAGCAAGACTCTGTCTAAAAAAAGCCAACAAATTATGTCAATGATGTTTTGTAGTTTTCGTTGTAAAAGTCTTGTACTTCTTTTGTTAAATTTATAACTAAGAATTTTGTTTTTGATGCTACTGTAAATGAAGTTGTTTTCTTAATTTTAAGATTATTCATTGCTATTGGGTAAAGATATAGTTAATTTTATATTTTGTCCAAGATATTGATCTTGTATTCTGCAACCTTGCTGAAGGTATTTATTTGTTCTAATAAGTTTTCTTTTTGTTTTCTGTATCTCTTAGGGTTTTCTATATACAAGATTATGGCATTTATATATATATATATATATATACACACACACACACACACACACACATATATGTGTGTATATATATGTGTGTGTATGTGTGTGTGTGTATGTATGTGTGTGTGTGTAATATATATATATATATATATAGAGAGAGAGAGAGAGAGAGAGACAGAGTGAGAGTTTTAGTTTTAATTCTCCTTTCTAATCAGGATGCTTCTTATTATTTGTTTTTAGTTTTTTCCCTTTGGCTTCGTTGCCCTGGCTAGAACCCTCAAAACAATTCTGAATAGGAGTGAGAGCAGAATCCTTGTCTTATTCTTAATCTTAGAGGGAATACTTGCAGTCTTTTACCATTAAGTATACTACCATTAGCTTTGGGTTCTTCATAGATGTCCTTTATCAGGTTGAAGATATTTCCTTCCATTTCTATTTTGTTGATATTTTTAAATCATGAAAGGATGTAAGATTTTACTAAATACTTTTTCTGTGTATATTGAGATGATCATGTTATTTTTGTCCTTTATTCTATTAATAACATATATCACGTAAATTAAATCTTATTCATTAAACCAACCTAGCATTCCTGAGATAAATCCCACCTGATTATAGTACATATTATATTTATTTATTTTTTTGAGACAGAGTCTTGCTGTGTCACCCAGGCTGGAGTGCAGTGGCGCGATCTTAGCTCACCACAACCTCTCAATCCATTCTCTTGCCTCAGCCTCCCGAGTAGCTGAGATTGTAGGCAACCACCACCACACCCAGCTAATTTTTGTATTTTTAGTAGAGATGGGGTTTCACCATGTTGGCCAGGCTGGTCTCAAACTCCTGACCTGCAATGACCCACCCACCCTGGCCTCCCAAAGTGCTGGGATTACAGGTGTGAGCCCCTGCAACCAGCCCTCATCATAGTATATAATACTTGTTTTATGTTGCTGGATTCAGTTGAGAATGTTTGGAGCTATATTCATAAGGAATGTTGCTCTGTTGTTTTCTTATATGTATTTTTCTGGCTTTAGTATTAGGATAATATTTGTCTCCTAGAACAAGGTAGGAAGTGTTTCCTCCCCTTCTGTTTTTGGGAACAATTTGAGAAAGATTTCTGTTCATTCTTCTTTAAACATTTGGTAGAATTCACCAGTGAAGCCATCTGGACCTGGGCTTTTCTCTCTAGAAAAAAAGTTTTAAATTACTATAAATGTAAATTTTTATTACTATATGATAAATTATATAGTTTGTCTATATGATAAATTATAATGTCTATTTTCATTTCTGATTTTGGTAATTTTACTTGCTTTTCTCTTGATCAGTCTAGCTAAAGGTTTGTTCAATTTTATTGATCTTATCAAAAAATCAACTTTTGGTTCTATTTATTTTCTCTAGTTTTTTAATGCTTTATTTATTTTCCACTTTAATATTTACTCTTTCCTTCCTTCTGTCCGCTTTAGGTTTAGTTTCCTTTTCTTTTTTTAGTTGCTTAAGTTGCTTTTTTTAGTTGCATAAGCCTTAATTATTAATTTGATTAATAACTAAGAAGAAATATCCTTTTAAATATAGGCATCTACAGCTATAAATTTTCCTCTAAGCACTATGTTTACTGCATCCCATATATCTTGGTATATTGTTTTTGTCGTCTCAAAACAGCTCAAAGTAGTTTCTAGTTTCCTTAATATCTTCTTTGGCCAGGCACAGTGCCTCATGCCTGTAATCCCAGCTACTTGCAAGGCTGAGGTATGAGAATTGCTTGAACCCTGGAGGCAGTGGTTGCAGTTAGCCAAGATCACACCACTGCACTCCAGCCTGGGTGACAGAGTGAGACTCCATCTCAAAACAAAAGAAAACAAATCAAAAAACCACAAAACTTCTTTGATCCTTTGATTATTTACAAGTGTATCACTGAATATCCAAATATTTGTGAATCCTCCATATTTTATTTATTATTGACATTTTCAAAATGTTACTCTGTCATGGTTGTACAACATACTTTATATGATTTAAATTGAAGCTTGTTTTGTTGCCTAACATACTGTCTACTTTGGAAAATGTTCCACATGCCCCTGCAAAGAATGTGTATCCTATTCTAATATAGCACTGAGTGCGTATCTGTTAGTTCTAGCTGGTTTATAGTGTTGTTCAAGTCTTCTATTTCCTTGATCTTCTGTGTAGCTGTCTAGTTTTTCTATCCATTTTCTATCCATTAAAGTGCACTATTAAATTGAATTTTTGTTGAATTGCCTGTTTCTCCTTTCAATTCTGACAATTTTCATTTTATGTGTTTTGGGGATCTGTTATTAGATGCATAATTTATTACAGATCAATTTTTCTTGTAAACATTATTATTTGTCTCCATAACAACTTTTGTCTTAAAATCTATTTTGTTTAATATCCCCAGCTCTCTTTTGGTTACCCTTTGCATGGTATGTTTTTTCTATCATTTTACTTTCAGTCTATTCATGTCTTTGAATCTAAAGTTCATCTCTAACAGACAGCATATATTTGAATATTTTTAAAAATTCTATTCTTTTCTGCCAATATCTGGCTTTTAATTGAAGTGTTTAATCCATTTACATTTAATGTAATCACTGAGAAGGTGATATTTATATCTGCCATTTTGCTATGTATTTTCTATATATATCTTTTTTATTCCTCTATTCCTCCATTGTTGACTTCTTTTTTGTTAAATAGGTATTATCTAGTACACCATTTTAATTCACTTGTCAATTATTTGTTAAAATTTCAGAATATATAATGATATAAAAAAGCTTTCTTTTTATATTGCTTAATTTCCTTCCCTCCTTTTGGCTACTATCATCATACAAATAACAGCTTCATACATTGTGTGCCCATCAGCACATATTTCTAATTATTGTTTTATGCTGTCTTTTGTATTTATTTTTATTTATTTAGAGACAGAGTCTCACTCTGTTGCCCAAGGTGGAGTACAGTGGTGCAGTCTCAGCTCACTGCAACTTCCACCTCCCAGGTTCAAGTGATTCTCCTGCCTCAGCCTCCCAAGTAGCTGGGACCACAGCTGGCCAATTTTTGTATTTTTTGGTAGAGACAGAGTTTCACCATGTTGGCCAGGGTAGTCTCAAATGCTGACATCAAATTATCTGCCCACCCTGACCTCCCAAAGTGTTGGAATTATGGATGTGAGCCATCGTACCTGGCCTATATTTACTTTTTATTCTCACTTTTTAGTAGTCTTTGTAGTAACTTTTTCTGGTGTACTTTATTTCTACATGCATATTGAGTTATTGTCTAGTGTTCTTTCATTTCAGCCTGAATAAATCCCTTTAGTATTCATTGTAGATCTGTTAGTGAATTTTTGTTTATCTACTATCTTAATATTTGCTTCATTCTTGAAGGACATTTTTACTAGATACAGAATTTTTGTTTGGCAGTCTTTTTCTTTCAGAGTGTTTACTATGTCATAGTAGACACCTTTTCTGGTCTCCATGACTTCTGATTAGAAGTCAGATGTTAATCTTATTGAGGATTCCTTGTATATAAGTCACATTTTTCCTGATGCCTTGAAGATTTTCTCTTTGACTTTAGCTTTTGACAATTTGACTGTGATGTGTCTAGGTGTAGATATCTTTGATTTTATCCAACTTAGAGTTCACTCAGTTTCTTTGATGTACATATTTACTTATTTCATCAAATTTGGGAAGTTTTTGGCCATTATGTTAAAATTTTTGTTTCCCTCTCTCTTCTCTTTCTGGTACTCTCATTTTGCACATATTAGTACACTTAATAATATTTCCAAGGTCTCTGAAACGCTATTGATTTTTTTTTTCTTTTTTTTTTTTTTTTGAGACAGAGTTTCACTCATGTTACCCAGGCTGGAGTGCCATGGCGCGATCTCGGCTCACCGCAACCTCCGCCTCCTGGGTTCAGGCAATTCTCCTGCCTCAGCCTCCTGAGTAGCTAGGATTACAGGCACGCACCACCATGCCAAGCTAATTTTTTGTATTTTTAGTAGAGACGGGGTTTCACCATGTTGACCAGGATGGTCTCGATCTCTTGACCTCGTGATCCACCCGCCTCGGCCTCCCAAAGTGCTGGGATTACAGGCTTGAGCCACCGTGCCCGGCCTACGCTATTGATTTTTATCTTTTTTCTTTATGTTCCTCAAACTGGATTATCTCAACTGATCAGTACATTCAAGTTTACTAACTTTTACTTTTGCAAGTTCAAATTTGCTGTTGAGCCCTTCTATTAAATTTTTCATTTGTTACTGTACTTTTTTTTTTTTGAGATGGAGTCTTGCTCTGTCACCCAGGCTGGAAGGCAGTGGTGATATCTTGGCTCACTGCAACCTCCACCTTCCAGGTTCAAGCGATTCTCCCACCTCAGCCTCCTGAGTAGCTAGAATTACAGGAGCATGCCACCACGCCCAGCTAATATTTTTTTATTTGTTTGTTTTTAGTAGAGATGGGGTTTCGCCATGTTGGCCAGCCTGTTCTCAAACTCCTGACCTCAAGTGACCTGCCCTCCTTGCCTGCTGACCTCCCAAAGTGATGGGATTACAGGTGTGAGCCACATGCCTGGCCTGTTACTGTAGTTTTCAACTCCACAATTTCTATTTGAGTCTTCAACATTTCCATCCCTTTTTTGAGATTCTCTATTTGGTGAGGCATCTTTCTTTTAATCTCTATTTAGTGAAACATCTTTCTTTTAATTCTTTAGGCATGATTCCCTTTTAATTTTTTGTTTTTATTTTATTTTATATATTTTTTGGAGACACAGTCTCTCTCGTCACCCAGGCTGGAGTGCAATTGTGCAATCTTGGCTCACTGCAACCTCCACCTCCCAGTTTCAGAAGATTTTCATGCCTCAGCCTCCCAAGTAGCTGGGATTATAGGCGTGAGCTATGATGCCTGACTAATTTTGTATTTTTTTAGTAGAGATGGGATTTCTCCATGTTGGCCAGGCTGGTCTGACTCCTGACCTCAGGTGATCCACCTGCCTTAGCCTCCCAAAGTGCTGGGATTACAGGCATGAGCCACTGTGCCTGGCCTTTTTTAGTTTTTTTGAACATGTTTAAAATAGCTGATTTAAAAATCTTTGTCTAGGGCCCCAGGCATGTGGCTCATACCTGTAGTTTCAGCACTTTGGGCATCTGAAGCAGAAGGATCACTTGCAGCCGAGAGTTTGAGACCAGGCTGGAAGACAAAATGAGACCCCCATCTCTACAAAAATAATTAAAAATTAGCCACCATGGTGGCATATGTCCATAGTCTCAGCTACTCAGGAGGCTAAGATGAAAGGATCACTGGATCCCAGCAGTTTGAGACTGCAGTGAATCATGATCGTGCCACTGCACTCCAGCCTGGACAACAGAGTGAGACCCTATCTCTAAAAAAAAATTAAGTAAAAATAAATAAAACATGTATACATACAATCTTTGCCTAGTAAACCCAACATCTCGGCTTTCTCAGGAACGGTTTCTATTGTTTCTTTCTTCTGTATGTGGGCCATATTTTCCTTTTTTATATGCATGTCTTGGAATCTTTTGTTGAAAGCAGCACATTTAAAATAATAAAACATGGCAATTCTGAATATTGGATCCTGCCATTCTAGGGTTTCTGGTTGATACTGTTTGTTGCTGTTTTTGCTGTTTGTTTATTTAGTGAATTTCCTGGACAAATTCTGTGATGTCTGTATTTTTTGTCTTGTGCAGGAGCTGAAGTCTCTTCCTAGTTAGCTTAGTGGTCAGCTGATAATTGTATAGCAATTTCCTTAAATGCCTTGAATCTTTTTGCCTTTGCAAAAGGGCTTAGTGTGTGTGTTGGGGTACATTTTCAATGCTCTAGCAGACGATTGACAACTCTAGACTTCATTTCCTGCTTATGTACAGCCTCAAAGTCAGCCAAAGGTGACAGATTATGGCATTTGCATCCCTCTCCTGGGCCTATGCACATGCACAAGGCCTTATATATTCCCAGGAATAAGAGATTTTCTTTTCTTTTCTTTTCTTTTTTTTTTTTTTTAAGACAGAGTTTCGCTCTTCTTGCCCAGGCTGGAGTGCAATGGTGTGATACTGGCTCACTGCAACCTCCACCTTTCAGGTTCAAGCAATTATCCTGCCTCAGCCTCCTGAGTAGCTTGGGATTACAGGCACCTGCCACCACACCTGGCTAGTTTTTGTATTTTTAGTAGAGACGGGATTTCACCACGTTGGTCAAGCTGGTCTTGTTGGTCAAGTTGGTCCACCTGCCTCGGCCTCCCAAAGTGCTGGGATTACAAGCGTGAGTCACTGCGCCTGACCTGAATAAGAACTTTCAAAGCCTCATATGGACATCTCATTTTTTAGTTTTTCTTTTTAATTTTTTACCAGCCTCTTGTTAATCCTGCCTGGTGTTGCCTTCTCAGGTAACTGCAGTGTAAACTTTCCTCTCACCCACCCCTAAACACACTTTTCCACACCCTCAGTGCCATTTCCTCAAGACAGTTTTATCATGCTGGTTGTGGGGGACCATATCTGTAATCCCAGAACTTTGGGAAGCAAAGGTGAGTGGATCACTGGAGCCCTACATTGGCCAGGCTGGTCTTGAGCCCCTGGCCTCAAATGGTCCTCCCACCTTGGCCTCCCAAAGTGTTGGGATTATAGGCATGAGCCATGTTGTTGTTGTTGTTACAGCTTTGTTGAGATATAATTTATATGACGCATAATGCATCCCTTCCAAATGTACAGTTCAGTGGCTTTGGGGTATATTCACAGAACTGTACAACCATCACCACATTGAGTTTTTTTTTTTTTTTTTGAGGTGGAGCTTTGCTGTGTCACCAGGCTGGAGTGCAGTGGCACGATCTTGGCTCACTGCAACCTCTGCCTGCTTGGTTCAGGCATTCTCCTGCCTCTGCCTCTCTAGTAGCTGGGACTCCCGGTGCACGCCATTACGCCTAGCTAATTTTTGTATTTTTAGCAGAGATGGGGTTTCACCATGTTGGCCAGGATCATCTCCATCTCCTGACCTCGTGATTCGCCCGCCTGGGCTTCCCAAGGTTCTGGGGTTACAGGCATGAGCCACCGCGCCCAACCGAGAAAAATTATATCACCCTAAAAAATCCTGTACTCTTTAGCAGTCACCCCATGTTTTGTTTTATGCTTAACATGATTTTACAAGCATCTTTTCCTGTTGCTGGAAAATCTCCTTACCCATTCTCTTTGGTGACTGCCAGCAAAGGCTTTCGGGAGGCGAAATAGAGTGGCCAGGCTCTAGAACTGCGGTGTTGGTGAGGACTGCAGAAGCTGAGGACGCACAGGCAGAGAGGCAGCGACGGCAGAAGCAGGTGGTGAGGAGGGACTCCAGGCAGGACTTTGCGGGTAGAGGAAAGCAAGGCTCTGGAAGCAGAATCAACAGCACTGCTGATCCCTGGGAGGAGGAGAAAGGCGGAGGCTCAGGTGTCAGCGAACTTCCTAGGGTGGGTGAGGGTTGCGAGGTCAATGACGAATGGAGGCCCAGGAAAAGGCGGCAGCACAGGTTTGGGGAGAATTCGAGATGAGCTTGGTTTTGGACTTGTTGGATCTGGGGGCACCAGTCTGTCTCCCGGCGAGTCAGTGGGATGCTTGGACCTGGCCCTCAGGAGGCGTTTAGGGTTGAAGCGAGAGACTTGGGAGTTAAGGGTGTGAGGGCCACGTGGGGGGCCTCGGGAGCCTGTGCCGATCCAGGGTGTGAAGAACAGAGGGCCTGGGGAACACTGGTATTTTCAGGCGGTGGACGAGGATGGGACGGACATGAGCTTGTCCTAAGGTAGAAAGCAGAGCGGGGCGTCGGGGCAGTGGCCGGGGGTGGAGGGGGCGCAGAGTAGCGGGCGAGAGTGGCGAACGACGTGGAGCAACTCAGGGACGCGGCCGGGGCTGCAGCGTCCGAGGGCTCCTTGCGGTCCTGCGCCGCGGCCTCGGGACAGCTTGGGTGGGGCCGCGTGGCCCGAGGCTGCCCCACGAACGGGGACTGAGGGCTCGGCTCCCTGCACCCCAACCAGTCGGCCTGCCCCGGGTCCGCAGGGTTAGCATGGAGTTCTCAGCTCGCCGCGTCCGGGGGTGCGTGACCCTGGGGGGTCCTCTTGCGGCGGCTCCAGGGATCCCCGGCGCCCCGGGCAGATCCCTGCCCCATCCCAGGAGCCGCCCAGACTGGACGGCAGTGCGAGCACTGGGACGCAGCCTCCGAGTTCCAGCGTGACTGGGAGTTGGGGCAATTTGTTAGTTACCCGCCGCCACCAAAACGCGGCGCAGTGCCGAGACCAGAGGGGCCCCGCGTTAGCGCGAACTTCGGGCGCGGCAAGGGGGTGGTGCTCCGCCCAGTCCGAGAAGGGCGGGCGCGCTGGCCAATGGGTGCCGCCTCTTGGCCGCGGATCCGACCCCTGGGTCCTGGCCCCTAGTGCCTCAGCCCCGAGGCTCAGAAGCGGCCGGCGGAGGCGCGGTGTGGGCGCTGCAGCCATGCCCGGCGGGGCTCATGCAGCTGCCCCGCGCCTGGCCAGGCTCCGGTAGGGGACGCCCGGGGCCCCGCTGGCCCGGCCATGCTGCTGGAGACACAGGATGCACTGTACGTGGCTCTGGAGCTGGTCATCGCTGCGCTGTCGGTGGCGGGCAACGTGCTGGTGTGCGCTGCGGTGGGCACGGCGAGCGCGCTGCAGACGCCCACCAACTACTTCCTGGTGTCCCTGGCTGCGGCCGATGTGGCCGTGGGGCTCTTCGCTATCCCCTTTGCTATTACCATCAGCCTGGGCTTCTGCACTGACTTCTACGGCTGCCTCTTCCTCGCTTGCTTCGTGCTGGTGCTCACGCAGAGCTCCATCTTCAGTCTCCTGGCCGTGGCAGTCGACAGGTACCTGGCTGTCTGTGTCCCTCTCAGGTGAGGCGCGCGGCGTCGCCGGAGCTCGGGGCCCCGTCAGAGCTCCTAAATGGGTCGCCCTCTCCAGTCCCGGGTTCCTCCCTCGGGGACCCCAGACGGGCCAGGCTGGGGGCACTCGGGGCTCATGGAGATCTGGTTCCCATACTGGCCACCCCGCCTCGCCCCTAGACGAGTGCGCCCGGGCACCCAAGGTGTCCCGGATGCTCGTCCCTCTAAGGAGATCTGCGTAGAGACAACTTTAGGGGATCCAGGGAGTGTGCCCACCCCCCACCCGCGCCCGGCGAGGCGTCGGGGTTTCCCCGGAGAAAGCCTCACCCCGTGAGTGGGTGGAGCCCGGGGCACGTGAGGTTTGGTGATCGCATCTCCACCCCTGCCGCGAAGGCCATTCCTAATATTCACCGGCAGCGGCGATGTCCGATAGAGCGGTCTCCCCAGAGCAGGCCCGGGGTCCAGAGCGGCGGCCAGACGCGGTCCCGTGGGTGCTACCAGTTCCAGAGGCCGGGGAGGTCCCACCAAGGGCAAGGCTACTTTGGACGCTGGGCATTCGCACCGTCAGGGTGGACACGCATGAACCAGCTTCAGAACGTGCCTGCTGCGGAGAGGCGGCCGGGCCCATCCCAGGGGAAGGTGTCCGTTAACTTTGGGGAACTCTCTATGGACACTTGTTCCTGCGTGTGTAATGGTGACTCAGATCACCTCCATGTACTTTTTTTTTTTGAGATGGGATCTTCCTCTGTCACCAGGCTGGAGTGCAGTGGTGCAATCTCAGCTTACTGTAACCTCTGCCTCCTGGGTTCAAGCGATTCTCCTGCCTCAGCTTCTTGTAGAGCTGGGACTAGAGGCCTGCACCACCACACCCAGCTAATTTTTGTGTTTTTTAGTAGAGACAGGGTTTCACCATATTGGCCAGGCTGGTATTGAACTCCTGACCTCGTGATCCACCTACCTCTGCCTCCCAAGGTGCTGGGATTACAGGTGTGAGCCACCACGCCTGGCCTCCTCCATTTACTTTTAAAGGAGTTCCAGTGCTTCCTGGTGTCTGGTGAGAGGCCTTGCAGCCTCCCTGCCCTTGTGTAACTTTATCTCCTGCTGCCCTGTCAGGAGCTGGCTGAGAAGTGCAACCAGAATTGCAGAAAATGGTGGCAAACTTAACTGTCTACTCTTTCTCCCACTCAGAGAAAATTTAGGATTCAAGGGATGGAGTCAGCCAGCAATCAGGGTGGATTCCCAGGGGGAGTTGATGACTTCAAAATGGAGTGTTTGTCGAAAGTATTTATTCTCTGTCTTTGGTGCCCGGGCCTCATTGGCATTTTCGAGGAGAGTTTGAGATCTCTTTATATTTGGAGCTGAGACAGGGAACCTAAGTCACAGAGTAGGAAGGAAGGGAAGGAAGTCATTTATTAGGTGCCAGCTCTGTGCCAGGCAGTTTATAATAAATGTGTCCCTAGCAGTCCTTGCAGTACCAGAGGATAGGTGCTCTAACCTGCATCTTGTAGAGAAGGAGGGGTAGCTCAGGGAGGTTGGAGTCTTCCCAGGATGGTGTATCAGGGACGGGTGTCAGAGCCGGGGCGTGAACTCAGACCTGGCACCGTGTCCCCACCCATGCCATCAGGCCATGCTGCAGGGCCATGTGTGGCACTGGTTTGGGAGACAGGGAGATACGTGTTCTGCTGTGTTGGGAGGAGGATCTGCCTGGAGTAAACTGGTGGTTGTAGGAGAATGTGTTTGTGGGAACTGAGCCGGAGAATGCTCCCAGAAGCCATCTGAGTAGGCAGATGTGTTGAGTCTGGTCCCTGTGGGTTGTGTCCTGGGTCCCAGCAGGAAGAGGAACCTCCTGCTGGGGAGGGCCATGAGCCTCATGTGGGTGTCTGGTCATTCCACGTGCTGCTGCCGGTGCTGTTGGACCAGGAAGCATCGTGCGTCCCATCAGGTGTGACAGCCTAGGGATTTCCAAAAGCGAAGGAGGCACAGTAGTCTCTTCTCCTCTCTTTTGGGTCCCTTCCCCGCCTTTTGGTGTCACGTTGTTACAGCCTCTTGGATGTTTCACATCCAGCAGGGCAGTCACGAGCCCCAGCCTGAGTTGTCCATCTAATGGAAACCCCTTGGACTTGCCCTGGCAGAGACCCAGAGAGGAGTTACTGCAAGAAGCTCCCAGGCCACAGGGAGCAGGAAGTTCCATGAAAGTTTAAATCTGTTAGTTCTTGTCCGGGTTTGTGCTGGGCGGGGTCTTGAAAAAAATGGGTGTGGGTGTGTTAAGGGGAAAGCTGTGAATCACAGGTCCTGAACGTCTTTGCATTGCCAAGGGCCGAGGGGAGAACACTGAGGCTCGCCCCATCCTGCCTTCCTGGCCTGGCCACAGAGCTTGGAGGTCTGGAAGAGGTGCACAGGGAGCCCCCTGCTCCCTGCCCCAGAGGTGGTCATCTGACCTGGCCACAGCACCACCCAACCCTAGTAGGTGGGAGTGGTGAACTGGGGCCCCCAGGGCTTCCCTCTGGGGGGCTGGTGCCTGGGACAGGCCTTCCCTCAGCTGGCCAAACAGCTCCTGGCCCCTTGTGAGCAGGTTAAAATACAGATTACAGGGCCCCACCCAGTCGTACTGAATCAGAATCTCTGGAATCCCCAGGATTCCAGCAGTTGTATCTTTAACTAGGGACTTCTGGTTCCACCAATTTGAGAACCCTCCTAGAGTCGGGGCCTGAAGCTCTCCTTACTTGACTGACACAGGCTGGGTGCAGGATGCCCCAAGCTCTGACTTGGCCCTGAGGCCCTCCTGGGGTCTCGGAACTCCAGGTGAGAGTAAAGTTGGAAGTGCCCTGTTTGGGAGGAGGTGTCTCTGCTTTGAAGCCAAGCAATAAGGAGGGCGAGGTGCAGGGAGTGAGGGCTGAAGCCTTAGGAAGGACAGTCCTGGGACCTACCCCAGTTCCTCCCAGTTCACCGGCTCTGAGTGCGAGCCCTGTGGCCGCAGAGACCACAGCCCCCACCTGCCACCGCGTTCCCAAGGTCATTACTGGTGTGAGATGACTGTGCAGAAGGGAGGGGAGCCCGGAGGGAATGCCGGGAACAAATCTGATGCCCTTGGCCTGGCTGGGAAAAGGAGTGTCTGCTCGCACCAGGCACTGCCCTTTGCCTTCAGGGGAGGGCTGGGCACAAACAAAAGTCCATTGCCTCTGGTCAAGTCCACAGACAGCACCTGATGTTGGGGCCTGGCGGGGTCCAGTCCCAGTGGTGCCATCGGGAGTGGGTGTGCAGCTCCTGGGCTGGGGGATGTGGGCATGGACAGGGAGGAGGGTGTGGGCCCTGTCCACACAGCTGCTCCCAGCTCTCACTTCACCCGAAGGCAGGGGCACTTCCTCCTCCCTGCTCCAATCCTGTTCCCTTCAACACCCAGTGTGGAGGCCTTCCCTGCTCCATAGACTCAGTTTCCCTGGCCCTATGGCATTGAGTCTGGCCAGGCCAAGTCCAGCTGTTTTCCTAGTAGAGCTGAAGGAGGGTGGATCGGGGAGGGTTTCGTTGGCCAGATGGGTCCAACGCCGTTTTTGTCTGACCTGTCCCTGGACCTTACCCTGTCACCCTCCCTGCTCTTGCCCCATTGAAGCTTTTCTCTGGGTCTCACATGTCTGGCCTGCAAGGTAGGGATTAAAGACTTCTTAGCAAGACTTTGTGCCTTGCATGAAATGTGGCCTCCACTTAGGGTAAAAGTTGGCAGGGGGTTTCGAATGGTTTTCAAAACTTTAAAAAATTGAGCCAGGCCGGGCGCGGTGGCTCAAGCCTGTAATCCCAGCACTTTGGGAGGCCGAGGCGGGTGGATCACGAGGTCAAGAGATCGAGACCATCCTGGTCAACATGGTGAAACCC
>NW_016107538.1:1998660-2004869 GCF_001604975.1 Cebus imitator | reverse complement strand
AAAAAAAAAAAAAAAAAAAATTGAGCTATAGGCCAGGCGCAGTGGCTCATGCCTGTCATCCTAGCAGTTTGGGAGGCCAAGGTCAACAGATCAGTTGAGGCCCCTTATCCTAGCTCACCATGGCCGAGTTCCTTTCCCACCCATGGTCTTTGCACCCCTGTTCCTCGCTTCACCCACCTGGAGAGGCTTCTCAGTCTGGTTTACCACTGTATTTAGTTATCCCATTAAACCACGTCCTTACTTAAGAGTCTGTCTGCTCCCGGTGTGCAAGCTTTGTGGGCAGGGGCCTCGTCTTACACCCCAGGATGCAGCATGATGCTGACACAGGACTGGGAACCACACTTTGGATGAATGCATGAGTGACTGGGTGAAAAGAGCACACGTCAGCCTACATCATACCCAGGGAACAGCTGGACATGTGGGAAGGGAGGGTCCCAGACAGCAGATGTACAGTGAGAGCCCAAGGGCTCTGTGAAACACCAGAAGAGAAGCTGCTCCCACAAGTTCTAATGAACAGAAGACAGGAAAACCATCTTCTGAAAACATCTCATGGGTCTGAGGGACAAAAGGGTGGAGAGGAATGCAGAGGTATCTGGGGGACTGCCAGGCAGCCAGCAGGGGCTATGGGCCAGAGGCCCAGGCTAAGCCAGGGGCTTTGGGTGGTTGGGGCGTGGCCCGTGGGCCCTGGCTCTTGGTCCCATGTACAGGCCAGGAGCCACCCTGTTACCTCCATCAGGGCATCACCCAGGCCTGAGTGTTGTCATTTATCCTCCACTGTTAGCACACAGTCCTCTCAACTCTGCTTCTCAGGCCACGTGGCAGCCTTAATACCAGCAGGTGCTGTTTATAATCCTGCTGGGACCTCCAGCTGAGACAAGAGGCTGGTTCCCAGCGTGTTGGTTACACAGGGCACACACATGTCTCAGCAGGAGCCAAAGTCTGGCTTGGTCAGTGAGGCTCTCAAACGTGTCTGGAAACCAGGGGTAATTCAATCCCCTCAGGGAGGGTAGAGTCAGCCCGACCTGGCTAGATGGTCATCAGGACCACATAGGAGCTTCAGGGCAGGGGAGATGGAGGCAGACTTGGCATGCATGGGGGGTGCTATGGACAGGTTTCCTCTGAAGGAGGCAGGGAAGGAGGACCTGCTCAAGCCACCTTGGGCCCTGCCCTGGGACTGGAGCTTGGAGTTGCCCCCAGAGGGCAAAGGCCTCCTCTCCAGACCAGACACAACCTGCAGAGGCTCTGCATGCCTGGAGGTGGCCAGGTGCCCTGGAGCAGCATGGCCAGGGCAATGGTTCCTGGCCTCGTGCCGTGGCTCTCCACTGAATTCTGAAAAGCACAGTGGCTGCCTTTGGTTGTCTGGAGAAAAAGATGAAGGAACAAAAGTCAACATTTTCCCACTACAGATAATCTGGCTCCTTTCTCAGTGACCATGTGCAGGGCAGGACCCAATCCCTGTATCTCATTCTTCTCATTTGTGATCACAGCATGGGTATACCCTGCAGGGACAGATATGGGGAAGTGTCCTTATCTATTCTGGACATTGGGATTTTTAGTCTTGTGAATGGCAGCCATTGTTCCCAAGCTGTTTCTGGGTGCCAGGCACTTTACATCCCTAATTTAATCGTTATGACTACCCTATGGGAGCAGATACAATTATCTTCACCACCTCACAGATAGGGAGATGGGAGGTGAAGAGAATTATGTTTAGCCCAGGGTCACATGGAAGCCAGGACTGAGTCAGCCTATCTTCCCAGGAGCCTTTAAACCATCCTGTGAGCAGCTGGAGGGGACTGTACACCCCAAGGTCATCCCGAAACACCCCCTTGATGAGGGGTCCCTTCTAGTGGTGGATGAATAAGGACACCGGCAAATTGTGATTAGATCACTTTAAATGTTACCTGGACAGGCAGGGTGTGGTGGCTCATGCCTGTAATCCCAGTATTTTGGGAGGCCGAGGCCGGTGGATCACCTGAGGTCGGGAGTTTGAGACCAGCCTGGCCAACATGGTGAAACTCTTGTCTCTAAAAAAAATAAAAATAAAAAAATATATTTTACCTGGACAAAGAAGACTCCAGCTAAGCCATCCAATGGCTGAGTGAGGAAAGAGGCTAAGCCCTGGCCCTGTGAATGGAATCTCACAGCATTTGCCTGACAGCTGCAAGGCCCTGTGGCTCTCCTCCCACCTGCTCCTCCCTCGGATTGAGGACCTGAGGCCCAACCTTTCCTTTTGCCTCAGATTCATTACTGACTCCAGAATGGGGCTTTAGACATGGTTATTCTCCCCCGAGGGCATTAATATGATCAGCAGTTGGACTCCGAGGCTAAGCGGCAGAGACAGCTCGATGGGCAGTGGGAACTCAATGGCAAAAAGCAAATGTACCTTCTTGGACAGAATGAAAGTGGAGAAAGTGCGCAGGAGCAGGGGGGCTCCTGAGCTGGCCTCAAACCTTGGGAGCCTCGCACCTTGGGGGTGTGAGTGGGCACGGGATTCGGGCTGTCATGGGGGACAAGTGGGGGACAGGTCGGGGAGCAGGCAGCTCAAGGAGGGTCTAGAGCTTGCTGAGGGGTTTGGATTTTGTCCTGAAGGTGCTGGTGAGCCCATGAGGAGTTGCATTTATTTTCTATTTTTCTGAGTTAGAAATCAACCAGTGGGCACAGAGGTAAACAGTCAAAAGTACAGAAAGGCACAAAAGGGAAAGCAAGAGCCCTCCACCAGTCCCTCTGCTGGGGGCTGCCCCCAGACTGTTTCTCTTAGCATTTGCCCCAAGGGACACTCTGGGCTGAGTCCTGGTTTTGTGCGCCACCTTGAAGCAGAATCCATTGACTCCTGACCGTGAACCTCGAGGCCGTGGCCCTTGCCAGCCTTCTTCCCTACCCGCCACTTGAATTTCTGTTACGTTTTTTTCCTGTGGACATGTCAGCCTGTATTCCTGTCAGGTGGTGATAGTATCTGCTGACTGTCAAGAAAAATGAGGAAGAGCATGCCCCCCATTCCTTTCCCAGGTCTGCTCCTGGTTTCCGTCAGCGTTGCTGTCACTGTGGGCACGCCGCCTACGTCACCGAGTTTTCCCTTTGGAAAGTAACTCGTGCTGCTGTAACGAAACTGAAATGACACAGGGGAAGCTGCGGAGAGTCAGTCACCTGTCTCAGATCTCTGCTTTCCTCCTCTGCCTGTCAGAGGCAACCACTATTTCTCATGGCTTCTTCTACACAGACTGGGTATTGAACACATTTGCGTTATACCATGACTTTTATGGTGTTAAGGTTTATACCATTTCTATTTCATGCTATAAAAACGTTTCCTGAACTTTATGTAGAGAGTTTCTGAAAACTGGAAACTGAGAAGGAGCACTTAGGATTGGTTCACTTGTGTCTGTGGTGTTCACCCCGGGATGGAACAGTCCAAATGGAATAGGGAACGCAGGCTGCCCATATGCCTGTGCTTCTCAGGGAGGAACTTTTCATGTCCAGGTCAGATGGATCCTATTTTTATTTTATTTTATTTTTTGAGACGGAGCCTCACTGCAATGACCAGGCTGGAGTGCAGTGGTGTGATCTCGGCTCACTACAGCCTTTGCTTCCCAAGTTCAAGCAATTCTCCTGCCTCAGCTTCCTGAGTAGCTGGGATTACAGGCACGTGCCACCACACCTGGCTAATTTTTGTGTTTTTAGTAGAGATGGGGTTTCATCATGTTGGCCGGGCTGGTCTCAAACTCCTGACCTCAGGGGATCTGCCCGCCTCAGCCTCCCAACGTGCTGGGATTGTAGGCACGAGCCACCGTGCCTGGCCAGGATCCTATTTTTAGATGCCATCCATTACTCAGACTTTACTTAAAATGATGTCACGCTTTAGCCTGCTTCATGTTTACCATCTGGAAATGAGACAGTTAAAGGAGGAAGCCTGCCTTCCCACATCCTCATGGTCACCCAGCTTCTTAATCACCCTCATGCGGAGCCTCCTCCCGCCCTTGCTACATGTGCCACAAAGCTGTTGGGGCTTCCTTTACTGCTGCTTTGGAGTGATTCCAGCATTTCCTGTATTCCATATTCTTTTTACTCTTTCTAGGATCCTGTATTTGTTAGACATGGAGATAAACTTTCTGGGTTCTTATGTGTAAAAAATGTTTTTTTGGCCTGGTGCAATGGCTCACACCTGTAATCCCAGCCCTTTGGGAGGCTGAGGCAGGAGGATTGCTTGAGCCCAGGAGGTTGAGGCTGCAATGAGCTGTGTTCACACCACTGCACTCCAGCCGGGGCAACAGATTAAGACTCTGTCTCGAAAAAAAAAGCTTTTATTTCTCACATATGATTGGTTGATGGATTGATTGTGGCTCGGAAGTGTTTACCCTCAGAAGTCTAAAGGCGTTGCTGTAACACCCGGTATTGCTCATGAAGTCTGGTGTGCCTGTGGTTCTTACCTGTAACTTGTATCTCTGCTCTGGAAATCTTTGGGATTGTTTGATTTTCCTTGGTGTTCTGAAATTTTGTGAGGCTGGGTCTAAATAGTGACTTTCAGTTTTTCCCGTTCATTGAGGATGGCACTAGTAGGTGAACCTTGCCAATCTGAAGACTTCCGTCCGTCTTCAACTCTGAAATTTTTTTTTTTTTTTTTTTTTTTTTTTCCTTTTTTTTTGCTCCATCACCCAGGCTGGAGTGCAATGGCATGATCTCGGCTCACTGCAACCTCTGCCTCCCAGTTCAAGTGATTCTCCTGCCTCAGCCCCTAAGTAACTGGGACTATCGGGGTGTGCCACCACGCCTGCCTCATTTTTTGTATTTTTAGTAGAGATGAGGTTTCACCTTGTTAGCCAGGATGGTCTCGATCTCCTGACCTTGTGATCCACCTGCCTTGGCCTCCCAAAGGGCTGGGATTACAGGCCTGAGCCACCATACCAGGCCAGGTCCAAAACTTTAAAAGAACACAGTTGACCCTTGAACAACTTGGGTTTTAACTGTGCAGGTCCACTTAAAATGGACTTTTTTCCAACCAAATGCAGATTGAAACTACAGTATTTGCGGGATGTGAACCTGAGTATACAGCGGGCCAACTTTTCCTCTAATAGGGTTCCTGGGGCCAACTTCAGGACTTTTACATGTGGATTTTGGTATACTTGGGTGCCCTGGGACCAATCCCCTGTGTATAACAAGGGAAAAGTGTATTTTCTTGATTAATTCCTTCTCTTTATTTCCTCTGGGATTCTCTTTTTTTTCTTTCTTTTCTTTTTTTTTTTTGAGACAAAACCCTGCTCTGTCAGCCAGGCTGGAGTGCAGTGGCATGATCTCTGCTCATTGCAACCTCTGCCCCTCCCCCCCCCGGGCTCAACCACTTCTCTTGCCTCAGCCTCCCGAGTAGCTGGGATTACAGGTGCCTGCCATAACACCTGGCTAATTTTTGTATTTTTAGTAGAGACAGTGTTTTACCATGTTGGCCAGGCTGGTGTCGAGCTCCTGACCTCACATGATCTACCCGCCTCAGCCTCCCAAAGTGCTGGGATTACAGGCGTGAGCCACTGTGCCCAGCCGCCTGTGGGGTTCTTAATAGGCATACGGGAACATCCCCTCCTTTACGGGTGGCTCTTCTCTTACAGCTCCCAGTGCTTCTGCATTCTCTGGAAGAGTTCCTTGACTTTTTTCCTTTGTTCTTCTATATTTTTTTTAAATAAAATTTTAGCCTTTATATGTTTACTTTTGATGAAGACTAAAGGATTTTAAATTGACTTTGAAAAACATTTTTTAGATTCACATGGTTGAGATTCTTTGCGTGGCACAAAGTATACATAACAGAAACTCTTCCCCTCCCCGACCCTTTATCACTAGGTCTCAAGCTGCAGCTTGGGGAGACTGTGGGTGGGGGAGGGAACAAATGCCACAGCTCCTTAGTGGTGGGAGCAGCCCCCAAAGCTGGCCCACAGGCTGTCTTCCTCTAGATTTCTGTTCTGTTCTTAATCCCGTTCTGATCCCTGCTGTTTGCTAGACTGGAGCCTCTCATCCTGGCCATCCATGTTTCTGATTTATGTCTCCATGGTTCATGCTGATGATCCTGTCTGCCTTCTGTTTTTAGAAACTCATCAAAATCTCTGGTTTGCTGATATCACCTTCTGCTTGTTTTTAGGATGATTATAATCGCTCTCCACTTCTGTTTTTACGATGATTATGGATTTATTTCTCTTTGTGTGTGGGTTTTTTTTTTTTTTTTTTTTTTTTTT
>NW_016107538.1:1974538-1998405 GCF_001604975.1 Cebus imitator | reverse complement strand
CCCAAAGTGAAAGGATTACAGGCATGAGCCATCGACCCCGGCCTGTATGTTTTTATTGTCATTAAAATGTGATTTTGTGAGGAGCGATAATTAGGTGGAACTTGGATTGCCAAGGTAGGATTTTAATTAGGAGTTTGATATAGCCAGGTTTGTATTTTTAAAGTCACTGGTGCAAAGCTGGAGGAAGGAATGGACAGGACAAGATGATATAGGGTAGCCACTTGCCATCCAGGTGAGAAGGAAGAAAGCATGACTAGGGTAGAGGCCATGAAGATGGTGGCAGATTCTAGATAGTGAAGACCTGTAGAACCACAGCTTCTGCACCAGAGAAGGCTGATGTTTGATGCCAGCCATGGAGCTCAGCAAAGCCTGGAGCAGAGGAGCCATAGGTAAAGCCATGCAGCCAACTAAGGAAAGAGTCCTGAGAACCACAGATGGGCCCTGGAGCTGCAATCAGCGAGTGACACCCAGAAATGGGGGTAGTTAGAGCCAAGCTGAGTGGAATTTATGTGTGTGAGATCTGCCATTGTGGACCAATGATGAGTCCGCGCAAGTGATTGGCAAGCGGATCCCATCAATAGCACGTACTCAGTCATGTGCTTCTGGCTGGAAGACAGGGCACACAGGGGACAGGTTCAGGAGGACTTGGTGACTCAGTTGGATGTTGGACATGAGGGAGAGGAAAGACTGCAGGATGACTCCTAGATTTCCAGTCGCCTGGGTGATGCCATCCTGGAGACGGGGGCTTTGAGAAAGTGTTGCCTAGGTTGTGCTGAAGGTGCCTGTAGGTTAAGAGATGCAGTAGTGGTTGAGTCTTAGGGAGTTTGGGGCTGCTAGTCCTTCCACCTGGCTCTGGACCCAACTCTTCTGGCTTTAGCGGGAGCCCAGCGCTATTCATTACTGCTGCACAGCAGCCTCTTCCCTTCCCCATTTAAACGTGTTCAAACTCTTTCCACCCGTCTCTGCCCAGCCTTCTTTGGTGTTCTGCCTGTTTTGTACCAGTCCCGCCTCCTGCAGACTTCCCAAAGCAGCTTTCTATGACATCTCCATTTCCACTGCTGATTTCAGCACCACTGCTAAGTGTTCTTTGTTTTGTTGCTTTTTTTTTAAATGTAGAGAACTGCAAAGCTTTATTGAATGACATTGTAGTAGAACCAGGACCTGTCAGGTACACTTTATTTATTTATTTTTGAGACAGAGCCTTGCTCTGTCATCGGCTGTAGTGTAGGTGTAGTGGTGTGATCTTGGCCTCATTGAAATGTCCCCCTCCCAGGTTCCTGCCTCAGCCTCCCAAGTAGCTGGGATTACAGGCGTGCGCCAACACACCTGGCTAATTTTTGTGTTTTTAGTAGAGATGGGGTTTCACCATGTGGGCCAGGATGGTCTCAATCTCTTGACTTCGTGATCTGCCTGCCTCAGTCTCCCAACGTGCTGGGATTACAGGCATGAGCCACCACGCCCAGCCTTTTTTTTTTTCTTTGAGACAGTCTGACTCTTGTTGCCCAGGCTGGAGTGCAATGGCATGATCTCAGCTCTCTGCAACCTCTGCCTCCCAGGTTCAAGTGATTCTCCTGCGTCAGTCTCTAAGTAGCTGGGATTACGGGCGTGTAGCACCATGCTTGGCTAATTTTGTATTGTTAGTAGAGATGGGGTTTCTCTATGTTGGTTAGGCTGGTCTTCAACTCCCGACCTCAGGTGATCCACCCGCCTGGGCCTCCCAAAGTGCCGGGATTACAGGTGTGAGCCACTGTGCCCAACCCAGGTATACTTCTTAAACCCTCCCTCCATTCACTTCTCGTTGGCCCCATCTCCATGTCTGCCCCATTCGAGGGCAGCAGTTTCCTACCTGGTCTCTGCACCCATCCTTGCCCTTTTAGCTCATTCTTCACATAGCTGCAGTCTTTCTGAAATGAACCCCTGCATGCATCTCCTTCCTTCACCCAGAGCTCCCAGTGCCTTAGGATAACATCCCAGATCTCTCCCTTGCCCCTGCTACCCCCCTGGTCTGGGGCCTAGATCTGCTTCTGGCCTCATCCAGCTCCTCTCTTTCCTTCGTTTCTCCGCCCTGACTTCTCAAGACCCCTCTCAGTTCCTGAGGCCTACGGAGCTCAGGCCTTTGTGCATGCTTTTCCCTCTGCCTGCGAGGACCTTCTGTCTACCTCTTTGCCTGCTGATTCTTCCTTATTTTCACTGTGCCCCTTAAAATGACATTCCCTCTGGGAGGAACACAGGGCTCTTTTGCAGCTCTCTGCATACTTGCAGCTGTTTTCTTAATTATTTGTAATTTAAGTTTTGCCATCCTGTCTCTATTATGAGCAGAGCTCATGTGTGTTGCTTTCTCATTATCCCCAGTACATTGTCCAGTCACTGACTTGGCTTGTGACATATTTAAGAGTTGGCAGTATGCATGTGCATGCAAATGAATGAACACATGTCTCTCTGTGTGCATACTCGGGGGTGGGATTAGCTCTAAACCGATGAGCTTGTTGCCTAGAGATGAGAATCCCGGCCAGGCGTGGTGGCCCGCACCGGCAATCCCAGCACTTTTGGAGGCCGAGGTGGGTGGATCATGAGGTCAGCGTTTCAAGACCAGCCCGGCCAACAAGGTGAAACCCCGTCTCTATTAAAAATGCAAAACATTAGCCAGGCGTGGTGGTGCGCACCTGTAATCCCAGCTACTCTGGAGGCTGAGACAGGAGAATCGCTGGAACCCAGGAGGCGGAGGTTGTGGTGAGCGGAGATCATGCCATTGCACTCCAGCCTGGGGAACAGTGTGAGACTACATATCAAAGAAAAAAGACTCCCGTGTTGGGTGTTCTGAGAGGAGAGGTAGGAGAAACTGAAGAGGCAGAAAAGCTAGAATGGCCTCACTAAAACCAGCAGGGAGACTTTGGTGGGGAACAGTTAGCAGTGTTACAGAAGGATAAAACACCTCCTAAATTTAGCGTTTTCAGAAATCATTTAGCAGCCTAGGTATTTTTTGGCTTTTTGTTTTTTTTGAGATGGAGTCTAGCTCTGTCGCCCAGGCTGGAGTACAGTGGCCCAATCTCAGCTCACTGCAACCTCCACCTCCCAGGTTCAAGCTATTCTCCTGCCTCAGCCTCCCTAGTAGCTGGGATTACAGGCACCCACCCCCACACCCAGCTATTTTTTGTATTTTTAGTGGAGACAGGGTTTCACTGTGTTGGCCAGGCTGGTCTCGAACTCCTGACCTTGTGATCTGCCCGCTCGGCCTCCCAAAGTGCAGGGATTACAAGTGGGAGCCACCACACTCAGCCAGCAACCTAGTTTTTTAATTGCAGGGACTTTATGAGTACAGTACATATGTGCATCTGTTTGACTCATCTAACGAAGTTTGTGGTTTCAGAAATAATGAGTCATTCTGAAGCCGTGTAATTTTTCACAACTTTTATGTTGCACAAGCCATACAGTGAATTCTTATATGCCTTTCACTTACATTCACAAATTGTGAATATTTTGCTACATTTGGTTTCTCACTCTCATACACATACACTGGCACAACCATCACATTCAGAAATTTTAATAGGTATCACAGTCTATAGTCAGATGTTCCCAGTTATCCCAATCATATCTTTATAGTTGCTCTTTTTAAAAAGTCCGGGTGCTATTAAAAGGCCATGTTTGCATTTAATATGTTCCTTTAATCTGAAAGAGTTCCTCAGTTTTTTGTTTGTTTTAGTCTTTCAAGACTAATATTTTCACGTGGGCGTGGTGGCTCACATCTGTAATGCGAGGCCGAGCAGGAGGATCACTTGAGGCCAGAAGTTCAAGACCAGCCTGGGCAACACAGCAAGGCCCTATGAAAAATAAGAAAGTTCCTCCAGGTGTGGTGGTGCATGGCTGTAGTCCTAGCTACTCAGGAGGCTGAGGCGGGAGGATTGCTTGAGCCCAGGAGTTCAAGGTTACAGTGAGTTATTAGGTTGGTGCAAAAGTAATTGTGGTTTTGCCATTTTAAAAAAGGAGAAAAACTGCTATTACTTTTGCACCACCCTAATATAATAGTGAGTGTACCACTGTGCCTGGGCCACAGATTGAGACCTTGTCTCAAAACAAACAAACAAACAAAAAACATTTTTGAGCTCAGGTTGTTTTGCCAAATGTCCCTCAATTTGAGTTTGGTTGTTTCCTTATGGTAACATTCAGGTTAAACCTTTTTGGTGGCAATACTGTCTACATGGGTGATGTTGCATCCTCAGTCAGTCTGTCAAGTAAGAAGGCACACAATGTCAATTTCTTCCATTGTTGGTCTAAATCTGATCACATGGTGCAGGTTGTATCTGCCAGGGTTCTACACTGTAATGGTATGTTTTCTCCATTGATTATTCTTGCCTGAATAAGTTATTACTATTGTCTTAGTCCATTCTGTGCTGTTGTAACAATGCCACAGACTGTGTAACTTATAATTAAAACAAATTTATTCCCACAGTTACGAAGGCTGGGAAGTCTGATATCAAGGTGCCAGCATCTGGTGAGGGCCTTCTTCCTGCATCATCCCATGGCAGAAAGTGAGAGGGTAAGAGAGGTGAGAGAGTGAGCAAGCAAGAGAGGGCTGCACTTGCTTTTATAAAAGAACCCTTCTCAAGATAATGAACCCACTCCCATGATAATGGCATTAATTCATTCATGAGGCCAGAGCCCTCATGACCTGATCACCTCTTCAAGGTCACACCTCTCAGCACTATTGCATAGGAGATTAAGTTTCTAACACATGAACTCTGGGGGACACATTCAAATCACAGCAACTGTGGTGATTATAAAATGGTAATTTTCAGGCCAGGTTCTGTGGCTCACACCTGTAATCCCAGCACTTTGGGAGGCCGAGGTGGGCAGATCACTTGAGGTCAGGAGTTCAAGACCAGCCTGGCCAACATGGTGAAACCCCATCTCTACTAAAATTCAAAAATTAGCCAGGCTTGATGGTGGGAACCTATAATCCCAGCAACTCAGGAGGCTGAGGCACGAGAATCGCTTGAACCTGGGAGGCAGAGGTTGCAGTGAGCCGAGATTGCACCACTGCACTCAAGCCTGGGTGATAGAGCGAGACTCAGTCTCGAAAAACAAAACAAAACAAATTGGTAATTTTCTTTTTTTCTCATTCCCTCCACATTTATCAGTTTGTATTCTTCTGTAAAGACATTTTCTTAATGTCAGTATGGATTTAGGGAATTTTATTTTCATTAAATGAGTTATAATCCATTCCTATTATTTATTTTGATGTCCAAATTCAGCCAATGAGAGAGGGCCCCTGCAAGATCACTTCTGTTTGAGTGTTCCCATTGTTTTTTGAGCACTTTCTTATATTTTGGGATAGAAAGGTATTCTAGGCTCACATTATATTTTCCAATTTGAGTACCAGCCATTTTCCAAAGAGCCTTGCTTCCTTTTAGTGTAGAATTATATATAGAAACCAATATTTGGGTAGATTTGCCCAGTGCTACTGGAGTATCATTTTCTCTGGGCCCTAGCAATAAACAGAGGTAGGAGGAGACTTTTTGTTTTTGTTTTTGAGATGGAGTCTTGGACTGTCACCCAGGCTGGAGTGCAATGGCATGATCTCGGCTCACTGCAACCTCTGTCTCCAGGTTCACACTATTCTCCTGCTCAGCCTCCCGAGTAGCTGGGACTACAGGCGCATACTACCACACCCAGCTAATTTTTTGTGTTTTTAGTAGAGATGGGGTTTCACTATGTTAGTCAGACTGGTCTCGAACTCCTGACCTCATGATCCACCAGCCTCGGCCTCCCAGAGTGCTGGGATTATAGGCATGAGCCACTCCACCTGGCCTTTTTTTTTTTTTTTTTTTTAATAGTGAATCACAAGACATCTTGCTTACAGTAGAATGCCATCTAATTAATGAGAAGGAGTGATTGAGTTAAGCAAATCACCATTTCACAACTGTCACAGTAAGAACTGATTCAGGCAAGAATCATCAATAGGTGCTAAAACTCATGGGTGAAAGTTTGATGAGGAGTAAGATACTTACAGTCCCCAAACGTACCACAAATACCTACTAATTAAAATGGGAAAGGTAGTTATGATGGAGAAACCTGGCAGATACCACATCAACCAAGTGCCTTCTGATGTCCTCTTCTCACTGGTCGTTTGTGTATATGGTGGCTGATGCTTTTGACAGTTAATGTCACATCTGAGGCGGTGTTCCATAACCCCAGTCTTGGGAGGGCACCTTTTACGGCAGAGGACAGATTGTCCTATTCTCTCTTTTGGTCTGGTTCCAGGCAGGGGCCCTTTCTCTCAGGGGCTGCTTCTTTTATGGGAAAGAGATCAGAGTCTGGAGCCTAGCAACTTTGGGCTGTCTCTGTGTCCCATGTGATCCATGAAAACAGTGCAAAAGAATCACCAAAACCAGGCCCAAAGGGGAACGCTGGGAAACCTGGTCCTGGCCTCTATCCTCAGTCTCAACTGGTTGAGTCACTGGCGGATCACCCTGGATTGCCTCTTCTTGCCATAGGAAGCTGGTGGGGACTGCTGCCAACTTTCTTTACTGCGACCTGCATTTCCCATCTGTCGTTCTTAGGTGACTGTGCAGGACAAATGACATGTCTCCCAGCCACTTTTACATATGGCAGTAGGCTCAGCTCAGGCTCAGCTCAGGCTCAGCCAGGTCCACCACTGGAATTCAGACATGTCTGAACTTGCTGGAGTAGATGAGAACCCTCCAGGAGCCATAGCAGCCCAGGGCCAGGGCCTCCTGGGAAGACTCGACCTGAAAGTAACCTCTGGTGACCACACCTTGCTGTCAAGTGGGCAGGCAGGCACTGTCCTTTCCTCAGACTGATCTGCAGGCTGTAGCTATGACCATCTGCAGAGACAAGGTGGTTTGCCCTCAGGACACAGATGGCAGAGAGGCCTGCTTCCCATTCCAAGACCTGAACTTCACATAAGTAAAATCGAATAGTATCTACTTTTTTTTTTTTTGAGGTGGAGTTTTGCTCTTTTTTCCCAGGCTGGAGTGTAATGGCATGATCTTGGCTCACTGCAACCTCTGCCTCCCCGGTTCAAGCAATTCCCCTGCCTCAGCCTCCCGAGTAGCTAGGATTACAGGCATGCGCCACCATGCCCAGCTGATTTTGTATTTTTTTTTTAGTAGAGACGGGGTTTCTCTGTGTTGGTCAGGCTGGTCTTGAACTCCTGACCTCAGATGATCTGCCTGCCTCAGCCTCCCAAAGTGCTGGGATTATAGGCGTGAGCCACCATGCCCGGCCTTATTTATATATATATTTAAATATAAGAATGGTTTTATTTGTTCCTTAAATGTTTGGTAGAATTAATTAGTGAAGTCATCTGGGCCTAAAATTTTCTTTGTGGGAAGGTTTAAAATGATTAGTTTTAGGCCAGGCACAGTGGCTCATGCCTTAATTCCAGCACTTTGGGAGGCTGAGGCAGGTGGATCACCAGAAGTCAGAATTTCAAGACCGGCCGGGCGCGGTGGCTCATGCCTGTAATCCTAGCACTTTGGGAAGCTGAGGTGGGTGGATCACCTGAAGTCAGGAGTTCGAGACCAGCCTGACCAATATGGTGAAACCCCGTCTTTATTTAAAAAAAAAAAAAAAGAAGAAGAAGAAGTTCAAGACCAGACTAGCTAGCTGGTAAAACCCCATCTCTACTAAAAATACAAAAAAATTAGCCAGGCATGGTGGCAGGCACCTGTAGTCCCAGCTACTTGGAAGGCTGAGGCAGGAGAATGGCTTGAACCCAGGAGGCGGAGGTTGCAGTGAGCCGAGATCACGCCACTGCACTCGCATTCCAGCCTGGGCAACAAGAGTGAGACTCCGTCTCAAAAAAAAAAAAGATGAATTATAGTGCTATTAAAATTTCGGTTCTTTTTCTGTTCGTGAATATTTTTTTAAAAACCCTTTTATAGCTCGGTCCCATGGGAAACCTGAAAAACGAGAGGCTGTTTAGAGGCTCATGATAAAAATATCCCCTCTTATGTAGCCTCTAGTGGTTTACAAGCTGAAGCTGAAACCATGTTCACGCACTTGATGCCCTGCTTCATTTACAACTCCCAACTGGGTGTTCAACGCGTATCTTTGATTAAGAAGGCAGGATTCTGTTCCCTTCTTATAAACTCAGGCTTTCTCTGACCATTTGCTTGCCAGGCAGTGTTAGGCATTTTGGATACAGCTGTGAGTCTGCTCCATGGTGGAGCTCATCCTTCAGTGGAAAGAGACAGAAAATGCAGTTGTGTGGTAGGTACACGGGAGAGGTGCTCTGGGCGGTCATGAGCTGCTGTGAATGCTTCGGAGCAGATAAGCTGCTCTGCTTCCATGTGAACTTCTGTACTGTGAATTAATTCACGCGTGGCAGGTGAGCAGGGGAAGGATGTTGGTATAATGCATGTTTCTTTGGTTTACCTGTGATTTTGTCTAGGCAAAGGAGGTGGAATAGTGGGAGGAGAATGAGAGTTTTCAGCAGGAAAGGAGAAAGCCCTCTGGCTGCTCTGCTGGAGGAGCCCCTGTGGGCTTCTAGGAACAAGAAATAAAACCACTGGCACTCCCAGAGAAAAGCCACATCTCCTAGCCTGTTGGGGTCTTGGCAGTGGCAGGCTATGGCTGCCTCCAGGCCCAACTTAGTAACAGTCCCCTGGCTCAGAGCTCCTCTTTCATCTGCACTGTCTTGGCACCTGTCAGCCTTGCTCTAATTAAAGTTTGCTAGGATTTCTATTTTACTTTTTTGGCGCATTTTTAATACCCATGGTGGCATCCTCTCGCCCCACTGAACTGCCTGCCTGGGTAGCCCAAAAGATTTTGTTAGTGCTCTAGTGACAACGTTTTGTAGGTTTGAGTGGTTTGCCCTAGCCCCATTTTTCACAGAAGTCCTGTTAATTATGTGCAATAAGATAACATGAAGTTTTCTTTTTCTTTTTTCTTCTTTTTTTGAGTTGTAGTTTCGCTCCCGTTGCCCAGGCTGGAGTGCAGTGGCATGATCTCACCTCACTGCAACCTTTGCCTCCCTGGTTCAAGCGTTTCTCCTGCCTCAGCCTCCCATGTAGCTGGGGTTACAGGCATGTGACACCATGCCTGGCTAATTTTGTATTTTTAGTAGAGATGGGGTTTTACCATGCTGGTCAGGCTGGTCTCGAACTCCTGACCTCAGGTGATCCACCCGCCTTGGCCTCCCAAAATACTGGGATTACGCCCAGCAACAAAAGATTTTCTAAGAATGTATATATTGCTTTATAGCAGAAATGTATGTATTTCACAGGAATTTAAAACTTGTGAGCTAGATAGACTGTAAAGGGAGGTGAGGTGTGAGAAGGAGCGTGGCTCCTAAACAATTTCCCTAAACAATCAGGAAACAATTTTAAGAAGTGGCAGTAGAACTCTATGTGCATTTACTTAGCAATCTGCATTTGCAAAGTGCTTTGTACACATTCTATGTTAAAAGCCTTGGCAGCAGCTTGGAGGTGGGTTCTGGGGCCAGTGTTTCTGATGGGAAGCTCAGGCTCCAACCAGCCTGTGGCTGGATTGACCAGGCTCAGTGTCACTCCGTGGGTAGCTGCCCTTGAGGATCTAAGCAGGAGCACCCTGAGAGCTGGGAATTGATTTCTAAGCCTGGTTTGAGCTGAGGGCCACAGAGCCAGAGCAAGAGGAGACCCTGCCCCAGAAATAGGCCAGCGCTTGTTATGCAGGCTTTGGCGGTTCCCGTTTCCTTATGTAACCTCAGTGTTCATGCTGTTCTCTTTTGTTGATTCCCTCCATGTGACTGTTTTTCTATCAATCTCCTTAGCTAATGAGCTCCTTATGAGGAGAATGGATGGATCAGAGCACAGCTCCGTACACAGTGGTGGGGCACAGTCATTTCCCAAAGTGTGGACTTTCCCAGAACTCCCCTTTTGTGTGGGCCTGTAAAGGCTGGGATTGTTCCTTCCTTGTTTGAAATAATAAAGCTGCCTGTGTTTCCTGTGTTCACTTTTCAGTTGCCTGTTATTCACTCTTGTACACTTGGGGCAGCTGTCTGCTTCCCTGGCCTCACTGCAGTGCCCAGTGCCCTCTGCAGCAAGCAGTGACTGCCATAGACGGGTGAACAGAAGGACGTGGCCCATGCCCTTCAGGGATGTTTTAGGGAGATGGACACACACATGCAGACGTGAGGGTGTTCCGGAGCGCAGGGAGTGAGGCAGTCAGCAGCAAGGGTTAGGGCTGGGGAGGGAGACAGGCCTGGAAAGAGGATGGAGGCCCAGTAGGAAGTGGGAAAGAAGAGGGCCTAGCAGGCAGTTACCAGAGCCCTCCTGCCATGCCAGAGTCCCCAGGGGTTTGTTCCTTCCAGTGTCCTGCTCAGTGCAGGGACACCTGCTTGGTTTTTTTGTTTGTTTGTTTGTTTGAGACAGAGTCTCACTCTGTTGCCCAGGCTGGAGTGCAATGGTGCGATCTTGGCTCACTGCAACCTCTGCCTCCTGGGTTCAAGCAATTCTTCTCCCTCAGCCTCCCCAGTAGCTGGGATTACAGGCGTGCACCACCACACCAGGCTAGCTTTTGTATTTTCAGTAGAGATGGGGTTTCACCATATTGGCCAGCTGGTCTCGAACTCCTGACCTCAGGTGATCCACCCACCTTGGCCTCCCAAAGTACTGGGATTACAGGAATGAGCCACCATGCCCAGCCACACCTGCTTGCCTTCTGCAGCATCCCTGTCTCCTACCCTCTGCCTGGGTCCAACTGTCCTGCCATTATGGAGCTGGAGCTCTGGTGCTAAAAGTGCTTCTGTTGGCCGGGCACGTTGGCTCACGCCTGTAATCCCAGCACTTTGGGAGGCCGAGGCAGGTGGATCACGAGGTCAAGAGATCAAGACTATCCTGGTCAACATGGTGAAACCCCGTCTCTACTAAAACTACAAAAAATTAGCTGGGCATGGTGGCGTGTGCCTGTAATCCCAGCTACTCAGGAGGCTGAGGCAGGAGAATTGCCTGAACCCAGGAGGCGGAGGTTGTGGTGAGCCGAGATTGCACCATTGCACTCCAGCCTGGGTAACAAGAGCGAAACTCCGTCTAAAAAGAAAAAAAAAAAAAAAGTGCTTCTGTCTTTGGAGCCTCTGAGCGGGAGAAAATCCCCAAACTGTTTGCCCTTGCAACAATCAACACAGAAGATTTCTGTGACCAGACGTGTGGGGATTTCTCCTTACCAACAAGCAAGCAGTCCATTCTGCAGCAGACACCAGTTGAGTGTCCTCTGGTTCAATTCTGACACTCTTTTCCTGAAGACAGTATCAGATCCCAGAGGTTGAGGGCTCAGTCCCACAAGACTGCCCCCCACTTCCAATCAGCTATAAATCAGGGATCCCACAATCCCTTCCTTGAGTTTAATTTGCTAGAGTGGCTTACAGAACTCGGGAACATTTACATAAGTTTTCTGGTTTATTATAAAGGATATTACAGGTTGGGCACAGTGGCTCACACCCGTAATCCCAGCACTTTGGGAGGCCGTGGCAGGTGGATCACCTGAGGTCAGGAGTTTGAGACCAGCCTGGCCAACATGGCGAAACCCCATCTCTACTAAAACAAACAAACAAACAAACAAAACACAAAAATTAGCCGGGTGTGGTGACGAGTGCCTGTAATCCGTGCTACTTGGGAGACTGAGGCAAGAGAACCGCTTGAACTCAGGAGGCGGAAGTTGTATTGAGCCGAGATCACATCATTGCACTCCGGTCTGGAGGACAGAGTGAGACTCCATCTCAAAAAATTTTTTTAAATTTTAAGAAATGATATTACAGAGGACATGGATGAAGAGATACACAGGGCGAGGTGTGAGAAGGAGCGTGGCGTTTCCATGCCCTCCTTGGGCGCACCACCCTACAGGAACCTCCATGTATTCGGTTGTCCTGAAGCTCTCCATACCCTTTCCTCTTAGCCCTTTTTTGGATTCTTCGTTGGATAGATATGACTGAAGCATGGACGACTGGGTGGACATGTGAGCAGATGAAAGGGGGATGATCTGAGACTGATAGGCTGAGTGGGGAAACTCCGCAAAGCTTATCTGTTCAGATGCTTCTTGGCCTCTCTGTGCACCTTCTTCTAGGGGAGGGGCAGTACCCCTTCTGAAGTGGGGGTTGTATGACTCACAATCAAACAAGGTAGGTCAGAGAATTTCTTTGTGATCGGCTCCAAGACAGAGGAAGGTATATATTTAGTTATGGCCTGTCTTGGGGAGAAGTAACAAGGGCTATGGGAGTTACGAGCCAGGAACTGTGACCGAAGCCAACACAGCTGACCCTGAACAGCACAGGTTTGAATCTCCAGGTTCACTTGTACGTGAATTTTTTTCAACAAAATGTGACTGAAAATGCAGTATTCCTGAGATGTGAAGCCCACGTATACATACGGAGGGCTGCTGATGGCGGAACTAAGTATGTGAGGACTTCGGCATACGTGGGGGTCCTGCAACCAACCCCCTGTGCGGACATACTGCAGGGTGACTGTACACACATACTGTGACGTCGCAGAGCACACACCTGCTTCCCACAGAGGTTGTGCCAAGCAGTCTAGTTATGTCCGCCAGCACGCCTCTTTTTTCTGTCCTTGAGGACTGCCTCCCAGGAGGGTGGCAGAAGCCCCTTCCTTCAAGTCTTCAAGCCGCTGACCTATGGCTGGGTGGTCAGGTGGAGGAGGGAGCTGGGATTTGTGAGATAAACACATAAGAGCTGTAGATTCCTATGCAGGAAAACAGCTGTTTGGGGCAAACTTGGAATCAGATTAGACGAGGTCTGTGTCCTGACTGCAATTTAGCAGCAGCAGGCACATCACATAGGCTTTCTGAGTCCTGGCTTCCACATCTGTAAACTAAGGACAGCAGCTCTCAGGAGGCGTGATTTGATGAGATGTGAGAGGTCCACATCCCAGAGCTGCCCAAAGAGCAGGTGCGTAGGCAGAGGTAGCGTGCCATGGATGTATCTGGACAGCTGGGGGAGGATCTGCAGGCATCTGTCACCAAAACTTGTAGTTTGGTTGTGCGATTCTTCCTCTGCCTCAGCTGGTGACTTTTTCTGTCCTCCTCTGAGGTGACAGCAGTTCTTGAAGGAGATGCTGCTCCATCTTCTTACCGCTCAACTGTCCCCCTCTGTGCACTGGTGCTATTCTTGTCCATCCTGCTACAGCTGAGGAAGTGTCTTTCCCCATGTACCCTGGACCCTGCATCCTCCACCTGCTCCCATTCTTGCCTGTTGTAGTAATCTGTCCCCTTTTCCTGCATCTTCTCTATCATTATTTTCAGCAGTATGCTCACATCCACCATTCTCTTCATCTTTATCCCACTCCTCCTTTAATCCTTTTTCAGGAAATTCAGACACACAGGGGGAAACACTAAGGAATCATCCTGGAGTCTTCACCTTCCTGTACCTGGTCGATCTTCAAGACCTGTTGGTTCTCCCTCCAAAGCGTATATCCGTTTCCATCATCTTTGCTGTCACTCTGCCCCCAGTCGACGTTTTCTCAAATCAACTACTGAAATAGTTTCCTACCTGATCTCTCTGCTTTTCTTCTGGCTCCCCTCAAATTCAGTCTCTGTACTCTGGCCAGGTGACCTTTATACAACATAAATCAGTGCCATCCCCTGCTTAAAAGCCTTCCAGGGGTCCCAGTGCCTATGAATTGGCCCCTGACTCGCCTTGGGCTCATTTTCCTGCATGACGGCCTTATTAGCACATGCTGTTCTCTCTGCCTGGAATGTTCTGCTTTTCAGATTTCTCACTCCTCAACCTTTAGCTTTCTGCCTGAAAGCCCTTCCTGACCTCCTGCATCCAAGGCCTCTGGTTTTCCTTTATCAGTGCATCCTATTCATTTTGGTATAGCTGAACCCATCCCAATTCATAATTTCTTATTTATATGTGTACTTACTGATTTCTTTCTCATTAGCTTATGTTCCACGAGGGCAGAAATTGTGTTTTCAGTGCCTAGCAAAATGTGTGGTACAATGGAAGACCTCTTCGAATGAAGCCATGAACCAACAGGGAAGAGAGGTGGTGATGGAGGTTCACAGAGAAGGCAGCGACCAGCTGCCCCACTGATTGAATTAGCTGCTTTTCCTTATCTGAGATAAGGCATGAGAGTTTTGCACATGTGTAGGATTCAGCAGTTGTGAGAAGTTCAGATATGGGTGGATTCCAGTTGTTCTGAAATCTAGTGGGAAGCCACCCCCATGAACAACCCCTGTATGTACACTGTACCCCAAATATAAATTGTTTTTAAAAAAATGTAAAATAAGAGGCAGCGTGACAGAGAGCAAGGAACACAGGCATCTGAGTACTGATTTAGCTTCTGGTCTTTGGTTTGTGTATTAGCTTTGTTTTTCTTATTTTAGTTGTGAAATAAGAGAGATTGGACTAGAAAGATAAAAGTCCTCTCCAGTTTGGATGCCTTAACAGAGTATCTAACAGTGTTATCAGCAATCAAGGTATCTAATTATCTTTTGAAACCAGAATATGAAGAAACCATGATGGCTCTAGGATCAGTGTCGTGGTTCAAAGGTGTCACCAAGGACCCAGACTCTCCTGTTTTCTTCTGCTTTGCTCCAGGCTTGTCTCTCATGGTCACAATGTGGCTGCTGCAGCTCTAGGCATCACAGCCTTCCCCAAGAGCATCAAAAGCAGAAAAGGATGGGCATGGGCAGAGCTCTCCTCATGCGTCTCTCTCTCTTCATCAGGAAGTAAAATCTTTCCTGGAGGTCCCCTAGCAGATGTCCTTGTGTGTCTTTGTCAGAACCATTTCATGTAGCCACTTGACCAATCATGAGAATGGAAGTGCCATAATTTCCTTATCCCAAATATCAATTCATCCCCCAGAGCTGCCCTGTTATCTGCTGTACTTGATACAGTTCAGTCCTGTGAACAAAGGAGTAAGGGCAGGCTGCTGTACGGGCTGCCTTGTGGAACTGAAGTTCTGTGATTCTAAGTGCTCCGTCTTTGGGAGGCTTCCTTGTTATGCTGCAGGGACTAACTGTGTTATTCACATCTCCAGTGAGGCAATGGCAAAAAATAACTTTTTTTTTTTTTTTTTTTGAGGAAGGCTTTACATTCCTGAATGAGATGGGAAACAGAAAGGGTTTGGCCAAGAAAGATTCAGTGAGAAACTGAGCCCAGCAGGTCATCTGCGGTATAGGGGCCCACAATTGAGCTGTCTGTTGCTAAGAGGGAGTAGAAAAGATTAGAGATCACTCTAAATTATGAGGCAAGACCTCAGTTCACTTCCTCAGTACACTACTGGTTCTTCTGCATGTCCAGGCTGCAACCTCAAGTATTCTTAGTAAGTAGAATCTTTCTTTAAAGCTGTTTAATAAAGTCAGATAACAAATGATGAATATATTGTATCTGCTAGGGGACCTCCAGTCCTTTTTGTAGGTCCTAGTCCTTTTAGTTTGTTTTTTTTGAGATGAAGTCTCACTCTGTCGCCCAGACTGGAGTGCAATGGCACGATCTTGGCTCATTGCATCCTCCACCTCTTGGATTCAGGCAATTTTCCTGCCTTAGCCTCCTGAGTAGCTGGATTACAGGTGCCCACCACCATGTCTAGCTAATTTTTGTATTTTTAGGAGAGACAGGGTTTCACCATGTTGGCCAGGCTGGTCTCGAATGCCTGACCTTAAGTGATCCGCCCGCCTTGGCCTCCTGAAGTGCTGGGATTACAGGTTCGTGAGCCACCGTGCCTAGCCTATAATGGCTATGTTAAGAACATACTATGTGCCAGGCACTATGAGAGGTCCTGGGGATACCAATACAAGGGGACAAGGTCCTAGTCTTTAAGAGGCTGACATTCCAGTTTAGGGCTACCGCATGCATCAGATAAGTCAGCTCTATGGGGCAGGAGAATGGGAGTGGTCATGTCTACCTAAGAGGTAACCAAGAAAGGAAGTTAACTGGTAAGAGCAACAGATGCTTTGATGTTGAGAATAGCATGGGCCAGAGGGAGCCATTGGTCAAGAATGACAGGCACTGGACATGTGGAGCTGAGGCTGGAAGGCTCTGCAGCCTTGCTGGGAAGTGCACACCTTACCCTGCAGGCAAAGGAAACAAACATTTCCTATTGGCAAGTCTTCAGGTAATGTCAATCAAATTATTTCCCAGTTTTCTCCCAGAGATTACAGAAGGATTTTATTTCATTTACTTAATACATTACATTGATTATGTTCATTTTTACATTAGATATGTATTATGGACCAGTTGTTAACAAAATTTATACCTTTGCTATAAACCATGGACAGACTATAGCAAAATGTCTAAAAGGTATATTATGGTATCTGTTGCTCTAATAAGATAAGCTGGCTTATCTGATATACATGTCATATCCCTCGACTGAAATGTCAACTTCTTAAGGACTAGGACCTTGTCCCTTTGTATTGGTATCCCCAGTAGTGATTTCTAGTATTTTTTTTTTTTTTGAGACGGAATCTTACTCTATTACCCAGGAAGGAGTGCAGTGGCATGATCTCGGCTCACTGCAACCTCTGCTGCCTGGGTTCAAGCAATTCTTCTGCCTTGGCCTTGAGAGTACCTGGGCTTACAGGCATCTGCCACCGTGCCGAGCTAATTTTTATATTTTTAGTAGAGACGGGGTTTCACTATCTTGGCCAGGCTGGTCTTGAACTTCTGACCTCGTGATCCATCTGCCTCAGCCTCCCAAAGTGCTGGGATTACAGGTGTGAGCCACTGCACCTGGCGATTTCTAGTATTTTTGTTTTTTTGAGACAAGGTCTCGCTCCATCACCCAGGCTGGAGTGCAGTGCTGCAATCACAGCTCACTGCAGCTTCAACCTCCTGGGCTCAAGTAATCCTGACTCTCCCACTTCATTCTCCTGAGTAGGTGGAACCACAGATGTACACCACCCTGCCCAGCTAAGTTTTGTATTTTTTTTGTAGAGATGGAGCATTACTGCCCAGGCAGGTCTCAAACTCCTGGATCCAATGGCTTAAAAATGACCAAAAAATTTAATATTTGCTATTTCCCAATTTTTATCAACTATGCTACTAGCATTTGTCAGTAGACGTGGGCATTGCCAGAACTGTTGTTCTCCAGCAGTCTGCAGAGGTATTCAGAAATGATTCTGCCCGTAGTCCTTGGCAAATCTCTTGTGTTGCTTGTAGGAAGCCAAAAAGATCCTTGCCTGGAGCCCCTGCCTCAGGCCTTTGTTCAAATGTCACCTTATCCAGTTCTGCCTGTCCTGATAGTTCTTACTCAGCTTTTTCGTTTTTCTAACACACACATCTCCATACTGTTTACTAACTTGTATTTGTTTATCCCTGCTAGACACTAAGTCTCTTAAAATTTAGTAGGGATCTTTGTGTGTTCTGTTCACTGGTGTATCTCAAGCACCTAGAACAGGGTTCCCCAACCCCTGGGCCACAGATTAGTACTGGTCCGTGGCCTGTTAGGAACCAGGCCACACACGGCAGAAGGTGAGCAGGCAGGAGAGCATTACCTCCTGATCTCAGCGACCTGCAGATCAGCAGCATTAGATTCTCATAGGAGCTGAACCCTATTGTGAAGTATGCACACAGCGCATCTAGGTTGTGTGCTCCTTATGAGAATCTAATGCATCCCTTCCACCCCCAGTCTGTGGAAAAATTGTCTTCCATGAAACTGGTCCCTGGGTGCCAAAGAAGTTGGGGACCACTGACTTAGACCAATGCTTTACAGAAGACCTAGACTCAAAGGGCAGTACCTCCGTAATTAGGAAGTATAGGAAGTTTCCTTCTGAATTCTTTTATCTGGCAAAAAAAAGGAAGTCAGTCAGTTCTTGGAAACGTGACTTGAAGCAAAATGATGCACTGTATAACAAAGCCAATTTTACCACAGTTGATATAGTTTTAAAAAAAAAAAAAACCTTCAGCTGAATTCAATTTAAAAGAGCTTAATTTAGCAAGAATGATTCACAAATTGCACAGCCTGCTGACCAGAGTAGGCTCAGAGACTCCAGTGCAGTCTCATGGTTTAAGAGAATTTATGGACAGAAAAAGGAAAGTGATGTACGGAAAATGGAAGTGAGGTACAGAAACAGCTGGATTGGTTATAGCTCGGCATTTGCCCTATTTGAACACGGTTTGAACAGTTGGCCACATTTGATTGGCCAAAAGTCGAGGATTGGCACAAGAGTAGGCTTCAGTCTGTATACACCTCCACTTGTTACAGTTCTTGATGTACATACAGAGAAACCTTTAGGCTGAATTTAAAATATGTAAGGAGGCAGCTAAAATTTATTTAACAATATAAACAAGAGTTAACTTCCTATGACACATACAGTATGTGATTTCACTTGAAGTCACAGTTTGCAAGAACCTACCGTGGAAGTTAAGTAAGGACTTAACAGCACTCCCTTAAGGCTTCTCTGCCTCTTGTCATTGACCATCCTTTTGTCACTAAATGGAAAGGAGTTACTAAGTCAAGAAAGAAGATCTTATTGAGCTTGCTACAACAAGCTGCTCATCCCTGCTTGCATGTCTTTAGTAATAAGGATAAACAGCATGGTGCCCTGGAAGGTGAACTTAAGGGTCATGGAAATAAAGAGGAGGTGGGGTCTTAGATTCTGATTGCAGAGCACTATAAACTGACCATAACAGATGGTGTTCTTTTAAACAGGTATAAAAGTTTGGTCACTGGGACTCGAGCAAGAGGGGTCATTGCTGTCCTCTGGGTCCTTGCCTTTGGCATCGGATTGACTCCATTCCTGGGGTGGAACAGTAAAGACAGTGCCACCAGCAACTGCACAGAGCCCTGGGATGGATCCACGAATGAAAGCTGCTGCCTTGTGAAGTGTCTCTTTGAAAATGTGGTCCCCATGAGCTACATGGTATATTTCAATTTCTTTGGGTGTGTTCTGCCCCCCCTGCTTATAATGCTGGTGATCTACATCAAGATCTTCATGGTGGCCTGCAGGCAGCTTCAGCGCACTGAGCTGATGGACCACTCGAGGACTACCCTCCAGCGGGAGATCCATGCGGCCAAATCACTGGCCATGATTGTGGGGATTTTTGCCCTGTGCTGGCTACCAGTGCATGCTATTAACTGTGTCACTCTTTTCCAGCCAGCTCAGGGTAAAAATAAGCCCAAGTGGGCAATGAATATGGCCATTCTTCTGTCACATGCCAATTCCGTTGTCAATCCCATTGTCTATGCTTACCGGAACCGAGACTTCCGCTATACTTTTCACAAAATTATCTCCAGGTATCTTCTCTGCCAAACAGATGTCAAGAGTGGGAATGGTCAGGCTGGGGCACAGCCTGCTCTTGGTGTGGGCCTATGATCTAGGCTCTGGCCTCTTCAAGGAGAAGATACAAATCCACAATAAACAAAGAGGACATGGCTGGCGGATTCTCACTGTGAAAGATAGCTACACCTCACAAGGAAATCGACTGCCTCTCTTGGGCACTTCCCTGGAGCTACCACATATCTAGCTAATATGTATGTGTTACTAGTAGGCTCCAAGAGTTGACAAATAAATATATTTATGATCTATTCAGCTGCTTTTACTGTGTGGATGATGCTGATAGCTTGAATGGATTCTAACAGACTTTTGTTTTTAAAAGTCTGCCTTGTTTAGGGTGGAAAATTACTGAAATTATTTTACTGTGAAACACTGAACTATTATAATGCAAATATTTTTTAACTTAGAGGCAATGGAAAAATAAAAGTTGGCTGTACTAAAAATGTATACTTGCTCCTAGGAAGGTGACCTCAAAAATTAAAAGTATAATTATTTGGCCAGGCATGGTGGTTCATGCCTGTAATCCCAGCACTTTGGGAGGCCAAAGCAGGTAGATTACAAGGTCAGGAGTTCGAGACCAGCCTGTCCAATGTGGTGAAAATCCATCTCTACTAAAAAATACAAAAATCAGCTGGGTGTGGTGGTGTGCGCCTATAGTCCCGGCTACTTGGGAGAGGGGAGGAGAATCACTTGAACCTTAGAAGCAGAGAGAGGTTGCACTGAGCCGAGAGCACCCCACTGCACTCCAGCAGGCGACAGAGTGAGACACCATCTCAAAAAAAAAAGTATAATTATTCTATCAAGAAACTGCTGTATTAATTTAAGGAAATGATAGTCTCATAAGTCGAATTTTGATCACATAATTTTAAGCTCCATTCTTTTCCATATATAGAAAACTACCCGAGGGAAAAAGGCCGGTGAAATGGGATTCCCTCCTCTACTAAATTCTGCCATCTAGAGCTAGGTAGGGAATTTTGCTTCACTCCAAAGTTCAAGTTTGGTTAAGTTCTTGGAATCCAAAGTGTGAAAATTTTACTAAGCAAAATTATTTAACTCTGTGTGTATATGAGGTTAAATAAAAATAAAACTTAAAAAGACAACCTTAGGGTGCTGCATTGGCTTGTTACATCCACCTTCTAAACTTTACCCTGAAGGCTGCTGGAAAAAAAGTAAGTTAGACTGAATCCAAGTTTCCCGAGTAGCAGAAAAGTCTTGATAGGTATTTGCTACACTTTAACAAAACAAAAAACATCTGCCAACCACAGAACATTACAACATCCCGGCCCTGGGCTTTTCACCCAGCATTTATTCACTAGCATCTCATGTTCTGGGGGCAAAAGCATGGGCTTTTCTTAGGCTGTAAAATCACCTATATCCTCTGTTTGTCCATTGCGTCAATTCCTTCTGCAGTATCCTGCAAGGATATTACATGCTTATGAAATGCTGCAGACAGGGAGTTCCTGTCCTTCTAGGATCCTCTTCTGGCTGTGGGCAGTTTTACCGTAAGTTCTTGTCTTATGATTAAATTGATTTTATTTTCTTCTTCATGAATTATTTTCTTTGCTCGCTCTTAGTGTCCAACTGAGTCTCAGCGCTCTCTCTTCTAATACTCTTGTTACCTATTTTGTCTTTTCTTCTTTGGACTGAAAATCCCTGGTAGTACCTGTAGTTTTCTTCTAGGACATGATTTTTCATCTGTTCCTTCATTTGTCCTGTTACAAAGATCAGAAATTCACAGAGTGAAACCAGTTCTTCCCTTGATCTCGATACTACCTCTCAAACAATACAGCCTACTTAAGCTGTTTTGCTACCAATATCAGGTATTTGAAGCTTACAGAAACCAGAAGCTCTAAGTCTTTTCATACCTGCTGCTGTTTAGCCGCATCTCTGCTATGATCTACTGTTCATGCTCGATAGTTTTCTGGACACAAGGAAATGAACTACCTACTCATCTCAACTTCATCTTACTCTGTTTAGCCCACCATTCCAACCTTTTAAAAATTACTACTAATTCAGTTACTTAAGACTAAATAATGTGAACACAACATGATATTAAGCTTTATTTGAATTTAAAATCTTGATTCCATCCAGGGACATTTTTTACGCAAGTGCCTCAGAGACTGGCTCGGGTTTTTCTTAAGAAGTCTGCACAGGGCTTCTAACCATATGCAAACCCTCAACAGCCTATGGCTCCAACCCAGAGCACCTCCTGCAGTCACGGAGGGAAAAGGGACAGTAACAAGAAGTCTCTGAAGATGTATTTCACCTCTTTTCCATGTGAATCATGACATATTAAATGCATTTCTTGACAGGACTGTATTTTGAAAGAATGATCCTCAGTCTGTACCTTTTATGGTTCTTGTTTCTTCTCCATCAATAATATGTCAGTCAACTGCTTGTCGGAGACACTTAGCTGCTGACAGGTCCTCATAACCTGACTAAGGTAAACTGCCAGGAGATGCTTGCACTGAAATATAAAACACACACACCTATTAGAAACAGGCAGAGGTGGGGATGGCCAGTCTAACCAAGATTTCTCATTACCATCTTACTCAGCAGGAAAGAACTAGGGCACACAGATTATGAGGTCTCTAGCTGATTGTCTACAAAGTGTAGACAGACCTGGCATGGTGGCTCACGCCTGTAATCCCATCACTTTGGGAGGCCAAGGTGGACGGATCACTTGAGGTCAGGCGTTCAAGACCAGCCTGGCTGACAAAGCAAAACCCCGTCTCTATCAAAAATACAAAAATTAGCTGGGTGTGGTGACGCATGCCTGTAATTACAGCTACTTGGGAGGCTGAGGCATGAGAATCACTTGAGCCCAGGAGGTGGAGGTTGCAGTGAGCTGAGATCATGCCACTGCACTACAGCCTGGGTGACAGAGCCAGACTCCGTCTCAAAAAAATAAATAAATAAAAACTGCAGATAAAGATGATGAGACAAGTGTATTCTCTTTAGAAATCAGAGTGGACAAATACTTATTTTACCTGTTGCTTTGGGAAACGGCTTAGATGTATCGGGCACAGGGTATGTAACCCCTGGTGAAAACCAAGACTAGCTCTGCTCCTCACTTTAGTCCTAAGTTATCTTTTTTCCTTGACTTCAGAAAGCTGTCACAGCAATGTTTTAACATTCCTTGAGGCACTACGCTGTTAAGTGCTTCTCGTAGATTATCTAACTTAAATCTGACAGCTACCCTAGGAAGACAGGTATTATAACCACATGCTCATCAGAGTCTATAGGCTACTCTCTTAACCACTGTGCTATACTTCTGGGGTTGGGCGGGCAGGGCATAGTGACAAAACTCTGATATTTATTGGCCTGTACACACCTCTGGGGAGATGACTATGTTGAATCTGATGTCAGAGAACGCAGCTTTAGATCTTGAAGGGGCCCTGGTTCAATCCTGTCACTTGCAGGTGAAATAAACTAACGGCACATCCGTTGTGAATGTGGCCTCTTGTACAATGGTGTACCCAACTTGCCACCCAGGTACGAAGATGTTTAAGAAGTTAACAGTGTAAAAGAAGGGAAGAATGGAGTGAACACCATTATTTTCTTCTTTGGCAAGACTTAAAAATAGCTGCCTGCTTTCAGGAAGGTAGCGTTTTTCCCTTTAGAATAAGATGTGTGTGAATATGTCCTGTTTCTGCGTCATGCACTGGACTCTGATGAAATTGGCAAAGGCTTAAAGGAATAGGCGAAGGTACTTAAATGCCATGTGAAGGTCAAGTGTGGTGTCAGGCTGTCTTACAGTTAATGTGAAGAGACTGCCAACATCAAATTTAGTTCACATTTTCATTGGGCCATCTAATTCCCCAGTGCCCATTTCTGGGATTCCCTTTTTGTCCTCCTCAAAGCTTCACTCATGATCCTTTAAATAAAAATTCAGGAAATTGATGTAGTTCTAAAAATGACATTGCATTTGGGAGGCTAAACCCCTAAGAGATCACTAACTGAAGTCAAGGACAAAAAACTACTACCTGTTTCAACAAGTAGTAAGATTCCCATTTTATAGAATAGTTAAACCACAAAGTAAGGGTGATTTCTCTCTACATTCGATTACAGTCAGAAGAGCCTTCCCCATCCTCACCAGGATGCTGTCACTCTTCCGTAGCACTGAGAAGGCAAATGCAGGACATGAACAGTAATGACAAGAAGCCAAACATGTGTATGTTTTCCCAGAACTTCCAAGTACCTAAGAAGAAAAGGATAGATGGGATCAGACCTCAGAAGATGTGCTGGAAAAACCACCTCTTTCCCTTTTTATCTATTTAAAGACTGAGCGTTGCTCTGCAAATTGCACTGAGAAGAACTGCAGTAATGTTTTACATAAAAGAGGAAGCAATGGGCCGGGTGCAGTGGCTCACGCCTGTAATCCCAGCACTTTGGGAAGCCAAGATGGGTGGATCACGAGGTCGAGAGATCAAGACCATCCTGGTCAACATGGTGAAACCCCGTCTCTACTAAAAATACAAAAATTAGTTGAGCGTGGTGGTGCGCGCCTGTAGTTCCAGCTACTTGGGAGGCTGAGGCAGGAGAACTGCTTGAACCCAGGAGGCGGAGGTTGTGGTGAGCTGAGATCGTGCAATTGCACTCCACCCTGGGTAACAAGAGTGAAACTCCATCTAAAA
>NW_016107538.1:1969854-1973558 GCF_001604975.1 Cebus imitator | reverse complement strand
GTCACAGAAGAAGCAAAGAAAGTGGGAAGAGGCTTTTGAAAAGCTTTTGAGAGCATGAGAACAGAGAAAATAAATAAAGCAAAGAACCTTGCAGAAGGAATGACTCAGCTGTTCAGAATGGAGGTCTCAGAAAAAGAGGCAAGCCCAGATCTGCCTACTCATCTAGCAGGATGGAAGGGGTCACTGATATATAGCGGATTGATAAGAGGCCCAGTCTAACAGTCTTGGTGGCAGTCAAGAGGAACAAAAAGGAGAAGTACAGGAAAAAAAAATACATCTGTAGTATGATTGCACAAATTTGTTGGAGAAATCATTCAAGTCTCTCTACCACCAAGCAGCCAAAAACTTTTTGTTGAGGTCTTCATTCCTAGAGTTAAGTTCCAAACTGGAGGCTTAAGATTATTATTAGTATTTGAAGGAAGCAGAAATATCATAAGGGTGATTTTATAATAAACTGCCACTTAGGAATTTAACACAGGGCCTTCAAAGCACTTTTAGGCTCTCAGGTGGCAATCTAAATGAAAAAGCAAGAACTTTTAATTTTTTTATTACAATATTAGCACTCCTAGGATTCTTTAATCTTTCCTACCTGCAGAGAATAAAGCTACAGGTATGGTTTTACTGCAAGAACAAACAGCAGATTCCAGTGCTGTGTTTTGTCACATTTTCAGTGGTTCATTTAATGCAGTTATCTCCATACAGTTTCTATTAACTTTTTATTTCTTTAAGATAAGGCCTTGCTCTGTCATCCACGCTGGAGTGCAGTGGTGTGATCATAGCTCACTGCAGTATTGAATTGCTTGGCTAAAGTGATCCTCCCACATCAGCCTCCTGAGTAGCTAGAAGTACTGGTGTGTGCCACCACACTATGCTAATTTAAACAGATTCTGTAGAGATGGGGTCTTGCTATGTTGTCCAGCTTGAACTGATGAGCTTAAGTGATCCTCCCACCTCGGCCTCCCAAAGAGCTGGGATTATAGGCATGAGCTACGATACCCAGCCTCAGTATGTTTTTTTGATGCAGTCAGAATTCCTTGGGGGTTTTTAGGTTACCAGAAATGGCCAATGATTAGGTAAGAAGATGGCTACTGAAACCATTCAATATTTCATCAGGCCGGGCATGGTGGCTCATGTCTGTAATCCCAGCACTTAGGGAGGCCAAGGTGGGCAGATCACGAGGTCAGGAGTTCGAGACCAGTCTGGTCAATATAGTGAAACCCTGTCTCTACTAAAAATACAAAAATTAGCTGGGAGTGGTGGTGGGCGCCTGTAGTCCCAGCTACTCAGGAGGCTGAGGCAGGAGAATAGTTTGAACCCAGGAGGCAGAGGTTGCAGTGAGCTGAGATTGTGCCACTGCACTCCAGGCTGAGTGACAGAGTGAGACTCTGTCTCAAAAAAAAAAAAAAAGAGATTTCAGCCCAGTTACAAATTAGGTGTTGAAGAACCACACCTTGCATATTACCTGCTGCAAGGCTCTGACATGTTACAAACAAACCATCTAGACCACTCAGTATCAATGAAAAGAATTCCCTAGCATGTGTGGAAACTTAAACCGAAGGAAGAGCATTAAAGCAGATTGTTTTCCACTTAATCCTAAAGAAAACCCACAACATCCAGCAGTGACATGTAGAATTCTTTTTTCTTTTTTTGAGATGGAGTCTCACTTTGTTGCCCAGGCTAGAGTGCAGTGGTGTGATTTTGGCTCACTGCAACCTCTTCCTCCTGGGTTCAGGCAGTTCTGCCTCAGCCTCTTGAGCAGCTAGGATTACAGGCATGTGCCACCATGCCCGGCTTTTTTTTTTCTGCCCCACCACCCCTAACTTTTGTATTTTTAATAGAGATGGGGTTTTGCCATGTTGGCCAAGCTGGTCTTGAACTCCTGACCTCAGGTGATCTATCCACCTCAGCCTCCCAAAGTGCTAGGATTCCAGGTGTGAGTGACCCACCATGCCCGGCCTATAATTCTTGGGTATCCAAACTATTACCAATGAATAAAACTTTAGGTTTCTTCTCCCATATTTACTCCTGTGTCTCTTCTCTCTAGATGTAAACTTATGCAGGCAGAAGCCTCTGGGATTCTATACTGACTGGAATCATTCACTGCTTCCTTCTTATTGTGAGTCCCTCATCCATCATAATGCTCCCTGGATCATGCTAATAAATGTCTGGTGACTTGGGATGGGCAGAAATTCTACAGAGGTTTCCTTGCCTGAGCCTTTCAAGGGCTAAGACTCAAAGTAAAATGTTCAACTGCCTAAAGCAATAAACACTAAAAGAGGTTAAATTGTGTATTTGCTTTTCCTTTATCTAGCAGTGGACAACTAATGAACCCAATAATCAGACAACATCTGAGTTAGAAAATTTAGAACTGGAAATTGACCTTAAGGATAACATAATTCAATTCCTTTACCCTTCAGTGAAAAAACAACTTCCTCTTACAGGAATTGCTCCTAGTTTTCCCGCTCATGGTCTGGAATGTTTATCCCAAGAAGGAGTGAGCTTTTTAAAAACGGAGCATGCTGGAAAGAGGATGCTCAGATCATGGCTGACTGGACTTGCAGGAACCTCACTTGGAGATGGTTTCTACGGTGGTTCTACTGTGGTTTCAGTTAGGCTACAAGGAGAGTTGAGCCATTTAGATGGTCATCCATTCATGGGTACAGTTTTATTTTATGACTGCTCCAAGCCTCTTAAGACACTTCATAGTGTCTTAGTTATTCTTTCCTGGGTTTGGTGCTTCTCTCTGAAAATAGGATTACACATTCTTTTCCTGTTAAACTACAGGCTGACCATGTGACCTGCTTTAGTAAAATCTGAGTAGCCAAGCAGAAAAATGTTAAAAATTGTGTCCATGTCCTCTTTTTTCTCTTTGAGATTCACAATGTTCCAGATATGAGCTGCTTCACCAACTGGGATCCCTGAATGCAGATGTTCTAGAACAAAGAGCTACAACTGGCTCCTGATGGATACATAGTATGAAAGAGATATAAAACTTTGTTTTGGGCTGGGCATGGTGGCTCACGCCTATAATCCCAGCACTTTGGGAGGCAGAGGCAGGTGGATCACCTGAGGTCAGAAGTTTGAGACCAGTCTGGCAAACATGGTGAAACCCTGTCTCTACTAAAAATAAAATTTAAAACATTGCTGGGCATGGTGGTGCATACCTGTAATCCCAGCTACCTGGGAAGCTGAGGCAGGAGAATCGCTTGAACCCAGGAGATGTAGGCTGCAGTGAGCTAAGATCGTGCCACTGCACTCCAGCCTGGGTGATGAGCAAAACTCCGTCTCAAAACAAAACAAAACAAAAATAACTTTATTTTTGTGGGCCTTTCAGATTTGGGGTCACTGTCACCACGGCATAACTTAGCCTCTCCTGACTGAAATATCCCCCTTCCTAAGTGAACCAAAAAAGTATAAAAAGTGGCCAGGTGTGGCAACTCATACCTGTTAACCCCAGCATTTTAGAAAGCAAAGGTGATGGATCACCTGAGGTCAGGAGTTCCAGATCAGCCTGGCCAATATGGTGAAACCCCACTTCTACTAAAAATACAAAAAGTAGCAGGGCATGGTGGTCCACACCTGAAATCCCAGCTACTCAGGAGGCTGAGGCAGAAGAATCACTTAAAACCAGGAGGCAGAGGTTGCAGTGAGCTGAGATGGTGCTGCTGTACTCCAGCCTGGGCAACATAGTAAGACTCTGTCTC
>NW_016107538.1:1941673-1969484 GCF_001604975.1 Cebus imitator | reverse complement strand
GGGGTTTCACCATGTTGACCAGGATGGTCTCGATCTCTTGACCTCGTGATCCACCCGCCTCGGCCTCCCAAAGTGCTGGGATTATAGGCGTGAGCCACCGCGCCCGGCCTGTGACTCAACTTTTATAATCTCATACGACTCCTGAATTCAGCCAAATTCTTACTATATGACCATACAATGCAACCATTAAGGTTAATCTGAAGGTGTATAAGATTTCTACAGCCTCATTTAATTCAAAGTCCAAGATGACGGCCACAATTCTTAGAAGTCAGCATTTTATAATTAATAAACCGATGTAATATATACCAGATGGGAACAACAAAAACTAAACAAGTGACTTAAACAAGTCACTGTTGACCACTGGGAGGAACAAAAAGTCAACAGTAATTAAAATCTTTCAAACAAAAGTCTGCTTGCCCAGGTCAAGTGTGCCCATAATGGAACCAAGATCGAAAATCCAGAACTAAAAGCACAGGGAAAACCAAAAATAAAAACACCAGGAAAAGAGGACAGACACACCTCCTCAGGTACAAACTGCAAGTTCAGTGACTGATTATTAATCTCTAAGTTCACCATGAGAAAATTCATCTAATAGGCGGTCTCTTTTGAGTAAGAAAATACCATCCAAAATTTTAACCACAGCAACCAGCACTAATTACCACATTTTCCTTAATGCAGAAATGCATGAAGATTTTACCAGATCAGCATGAGGAAGGGCAAGTTAATTCACTAAGCAAAGGCATCTATATGCCCAGGCAGGCTTTGCTCAAGCCATTTACTCCCTAAGAATTGACACGGCCTTTTAATGAGAGTTAACTGATACGGTCTCAGCTCTGAGAAATTCACTGTAAATAAGCCAGAATTCAAACTCTGAAAAATTTACCCTTTTCTGGTCTCAGTAAGGCCTGGATTACATACAAGAGCTGACAAAATTTTGGACACCGCTGCCAATATTTTCATTTCATTCATGATTTCCTTCCCTCAATCCCAGCTGCACTTACCCTGTGTCTCATATAGCTAAAATGGGGTGGGGTTGTGCAGGGAGAAGGGTCAGGTGTTTGAGTCTGGCTCCCTCTTTATATGGTCTTTATTCATGTCTCATAAGACAGGCAGTGTGGAGTAACCAGATGTGACTGTTACTTTACTTTTCTGCATTTCCATTTCCTGCAAAAGAAATACCTTGCTGGGTTTTTGCAGAGATGGGTCTTACTATGTTGCCCAGGCCAACAGAGGGCTGAGATTACAGGTATGAGCCACCATGCTGGGCCCGTGAGCTGACGTCTACACACTGCTTTTAGGTAAAGTCAGTAGGATTTTATTTTATTTTTAATTTTTTTTTAAATTTCTTGAGACAGAGTTTCGCTCTTGTTCCCAAGGTGCAGTGCAATGGTGCGATCTCAGCTCACTGTAACCTCTGCCTCCCAGGTTCAAGCAATTCTCCTGCCTTAGCCTTCTGAGTAACTGGGATTATAGGCGTGTGCCACTATGCCTGGCTAATTTTTTGTATTTTTAGTAGAAACGGGGTTTCATCATGTTAGCCAGGCTGGTCTCAAACTCCTGACCTCAGGTGATCCTCCTGCCTCAGCCTCCTGAAGTGCTGGGATTACAGGCATGAGCCGTCCGGCCATCTTAATCACAAAAATGTCTGAGGATTCTGTTAAGTGAAGCTATGTTAAGTGAAATAAGCCAGGTATAGAATGACAAATACCACATGATCTCACTTATACATGGAATCTACAAAAAGCTGAATTCATAGGCTGGGTGCAATGGCTCATGCCAGTAATCCCAGCACTTTGGGAGGCTGAGGAGGGAGGACTTGAGGCCAGGAATTCAAGACCAGCCTTGGCAACATAGTGAAACCCTGTCTTTGTTTAAAACAAACAAACACGGGAACCTGAGACAGGAGAATTGCTTGAACCCGGGAGTCGGAGGGTGCAGTGAGCCAAGATCACACCACTGCACTCCAGCCTGACACCTGGTGACAGAGCGAGACTCTGTCTCCAAAAAAAAGTTAACTCATAGAATAAGAAAGAATAGTGGTTACCAGAGGCCTTGGGGTTGGCAAGGAAGAGAGAGAGATATTGGTCAAAGGGTACAAATTTCAGTTAGACAGGAGAAGTTCAGGACAACCATGGTACAAAATGGTGACTATATTTAATAACAATGTATTGGCGAGGGGTGGTGCTCATGCCTGTACTTTGAGAGGCCAACGTGGGAGGATCGCTTGAGTCTAGGAGTTTGAGACCAGCCTGGTGAGACCTTATCTCTATAAAAACAAAGAAATAAAAAGACTGAAGTATTGTATACTTGAAAATTGCTAAGATAGTGGATTTTAAGTGTTCTTACCACAAAAAATAAGTATGTAAGGTATTAGATATGTTAATTTGATTCAGTTATTCTACAAGGTATCCATATATCAAAACATCATGTTATATGCCATAAATAAAGACAATTTCTATCAATTAAAAGTAAATAAAATTTTTTTTTAAATTACCAATTTGTTAATTTTACCAAGTTAGGTCAAAAACTTTTTAATAGTCCAGGAAATTTTTTTTGAGACAGAGTCTCCCTCTGTGATGAGGCTGGAGTGCAGTGGCTCAATTAGTGGCCTGATCTCCGCTCACTACAACCTCCGCCTCCTGAGTTCAAGTGATTCTCCTGCCTCAACCTCCCGAATAGCTGGAACTATAGGTTCCTGCCACCAGCCCGGCTAATTTGTGTATTTTTAGTAGAGACGGGGTTTCACCATGTTGGCCAGGATGGTCTTGATCTCTTGACCTGCCTGCCTCAGCCTCCCAAAGTGCTGGGATTACAGGCATGAGCCACCACACCTGGCCCATTCCAGGAAATGATTTAAAGCTGGTCACCAGCTTCCACAAAGATGAAGAAAATATTTTGTCCTCAGGGTTTTTTATAGGGATCACCCCCATCTCTAGACTTCTACCTGGTAAACACGCCTTCCACTGGGTGATGAGATTAAGGTGATGGATTGTCGATCAACTAGGTCCAAGGCCTGGGTGGCTGATGAGCCAAAGAGAAACTTCAGCCTGTGAAATAAAAAGGCTTCAGATTAGAAGGCCTGATACTCAAATCACCTCAGTTACTTGACCCAAAGAATCACTAGCCTTAGCATTTTTTAAAAATTCAGTTTATTTGGAAAAAAGGAAAATAATATGGCAACGGACTCACTCATTCCCCAGAATTATTATCATCTTATGTACTTATTTCAGATCTTCTTGTATATTTTAATAAAGGAAGGTACTCCCTTTATCACTGTTACTGATAAAGAAGCCCTCTTTATGCTTCTTTTAGTGCCTCCTGTAGTTCTTCCTACCTTCCCCTTGCCTATGAGGCAACCACATGCATTTGTTGGTTTCCTTCCTGTTAATGTGTTCGTTTTATTAAATATTATACATAGAACATACATATGCACACATACATAACAAACAAATGTGCATATATGTACACATATACATATACATATGGTATTGTTTTAAAACATAAAAGGTATATTGTAGGTTTCTTTTTGCTGTTCTTGAAATGGCTCATAAAAAATAAATGAAAATGGCTGGGCGTGGTGGCTCACGCCTATAATCCAAGCACTTTGGAGGAAAAGGCGCGCGGATCACCTGAGGTCGGGAGCTCAAGACCAGCCTGACCAACATGGTGAAACCCCGTCTTAAAACACACACACACATACACACACACACGGATTAATTTCTTCCCTAATTTGTCCATAAATCTGATATAATTCTAAATAAAATCCAAATGATTAAAAAAATAAATAAAAATTAAAAAAATGTATTTGTAAAAAAAATACAAAATACTGTAGACTTATTTTGGCAACTTGCATTTTTCTACTCAATGCATTTTTGAAAATGAGGCGTGTTGACATACATATATTTTTACTTTACTTCTGAATAATATTCCATTACATGTACACACTGAATTTTATCTGAGTACCCTACGTATGGACATTCTGTTTCCATTTTATACTATTATAAATAATACTCGATTATCTCCATATGTGTCTCTTGGCATACATCTCTTGAAAATCCTCCTTTAGTTTACATAACTAAAGGATATGTTCATTTTTCAACTTTAATAGGTATTTCGGGCCAGGCATGGTGGCTTATGTATGTAATCCCAGCATTTTGGAAGGCTGAAACAGGAGGAGTGCTTGAGCTCAGGAGTTCAAGACCATACTGAGCAATGCAGTGACACCTCATCTCTAAAGAAAAAGAAATTAAAACACACAAAAAAGTGAAAATGGCACCCCCACCAGCAATGAATAACATTTCTATTTTCACCATGTCCCCACTAACACCAGTATTATCAAGCTTTTTTATGTCTGCCAGTCGGAAAATATTAAATGTGTACTTTTTGGATTAGTAATAAGGTTATCCAACTGTTAAATGACATAAAGGAAAAAATTTTGATATGTCAGAAAATTCTTACAATATTAGGTGAGAAAGGCAGGAGACAAAATTATATTTTAGCAAGTCTCAAGCATGTTAACTTTTTAAAAGGAAATCTACAATTATGTCGAAATTAAAAGTTTAATTTTTTTTTTTTTTTTTGAGATGGAATCTCACTCTTGCCCAGGCTGGAGTGGAATGGCACAATCTCAGCTCACTGCAACCTTCACCTCCTAGATTCAGGCGATTCTCCTGCCTCAGCCTCCTGAGTAGCTGGGATTACAGGTGCACAACAGCATGCCTGGGTAATTTTTGTATTTTTTTAGTGGAGATGGGGTTTCACCATGTTGGCCAGGCTGGTCTTGAACTCCTGATATCAGGTAATCCCCCTCCCCCAAGGTGTTGGGATTTCAGGTGTGAGCCACTGAGCCTGGCCTTTTTTTTGAGGCAAGGTTTCTCTCTGTCATCCATGCAGGGTGGCTTGCAGTGGTGCAATCATGGGTCACTGCAGCCTAAACTTCCAGGCTCAAGTGATGCTCCCACCTAAGCCTCCCTAGCAGCTGGGACTAGAGGTACATGCCACCACACCTAGCTAATTTTTTTGATTTTGTAGACTACAAGTACAATGTCAAACGTCAAAATTAAAAGTTTAATTTTTTTTTGACATGGAATCTTACTCTGTTGCCCATGCTGGAGTGGAATGGCATGATCCTGGCTCACTTCAACTTTCGCCTCCTGGGTTCAAGCTGTTCTCCTGCCTCAGCCTCCAGAGTAGCAGGGATTACAGGTAGACTGGCTCACACCTGTAATCCCAGCACTTTGGGAGGCCAAGGCTAGTCGATCACGAGGTCAGGAGATCGAGACCAGCCTGGCCAATGTGGTAAAACCCCATCTCTACTAAAAATACAAAAATTAGCCAGGTGTGGTGGCAAGCGCCTGCAGTCCCAGCTACTTGGGAGGTTGAGACAGGAGAATTGGTGGATCCTGGGAGGCAGAGGTTGCAGTGAGCCGAGATCACGCCACTGTATTCCAGCCTGGGCGACAGAGCGAGATGAAAAAAAAAAAACCAAAGAAATTTTTAAACCTGCTCTGTCCACTTTATGACCTATTCTGAATATCTCTCGAATGCATTAAAATTTTTTCCAGAAAAAAGAATTTTCCATATCACTTTTTTTTCACTTTTAATGGTTACAAAGAACTCTACTGTAAAGATGAATCATTTTTATTCTCCTCAAACTCCATAAATTATTAGATTTTTTCTAGGTTGTACTGCTACCATAAACAATATTGGATGACTATCCTCACTGTAAAATCTTTATGAACGTCCATAATTACTTCCTGGGTATATGTTCTTCTACATGGAATTACTGGGTCAAAGAATATGTCTGTTTTAAAGTTCCTAATGCCTGTTATCCTGAATTGACATTCCTGCCAGCAGGTTATAGACGATCCCTTTCCCCATATTTGTGTCAACTTGTTTTCTATGGTCACTAATTTTCTAGATGAAAAGTTATGTTATTTTAATTTGCATTTTTGTGGTCACTAGTAAGATTTATCTTTTTCCTCCCAAAGTATTTGGCTATTTGCATCTTTTATTCTTTGCCCTTTTGTTTTTTAAAGTAGTAAATTTTTACCAGTAATATACAATTCTTATTAAAAATTTAAGAAATACACAGCCAGGTGCAATGGCTCACGTCTGTAATCCCAGGACTTTGGGAAGCTGAGGTAGGCAGATCACTTGAGGTTGGGAGTTCAAGACCAGCCTGACCAACGAGGAGAAACCCTGTCTCTATTAAAAATACAAAAATAGCTGGGCGTGGTGGCACACGCCTGTAATCCCAGCTACTCGGGAGGGTGAGGCAGGAGAATTGCTTGAACCCGGGAGGCAAAGGTTGCGGTGAGCTGAGATCGTGCCATTGCACTCCAGCTTGGGCAAACAGAGGGAAACTCTGTCCCTCTTTATTTCGGAAATACAGTATTTTATTTCTGAATTTAAGAAATACAGAAAAGGTTAAGGCCCTTCCCACAATTCAATCTCCTTCCTTGTCCAAAGAAAAAACACTGGTAGAGCTTGGTATACATTCGTTAGAACTTTTATTCTTTTAGAGACAAGGTCTCACATCATCCAGGCTGGATTGTAGTGGCACAATCGTAGCTCACTGCAGCCTCGAACTTCTTGGCTCAAGCAATCCTCCCAGGACTTTTTTTTTTTTTTTTGGAGACAGTCTTGCTCTGTCACCCAGGCTGGTGTGCAGTGGCGTGATCTTGGCTTACTGCAACCTCCGCCTCCCAGGTTCAAGTGATTACTGCCTCAGCCCCCTGAGTAGCTGGGATTACAGGTGCCCACCACCACGACTGGCTAATTTTTGTATTTTTAGTAGAGATGGGGTTTCACCATGTTGGTCAGGCTGGTCTCAAACTCCTGACCTCAGGTATCTACCCATGTTGGCCTCCCAAAGTGCTAGGGTAGCAGGTGTGAGCCACTGAGCCTGGCCAGAACTTTTAAATATAAGTTTACAACAGCAATTAAGTGTCATTTATTTCTAGGTAGCTTTCACTTTTTTATCTCTGCATTTTTAAAATAACTGACCACTCTATTTTATTTTTGTTTTTTTTTTTTGAGACAGAGTCTCGCTCTGTCACCCAGGCTGGAGTGCAGTGGGACGATCTTGGCTCACTGCAACCTCCGACTCCTGGGTTCAAGCAATTCCCTGCCTCAGCCTCCCAGGTAGTTGGGATTACAAGTGCCTGCCACTATGCCTGGCTAACTCTTGTATTTTTAGTAGAGACGGGGTTTCACCATCTTGGCCAGGCTGGTCTTGAACTCCTGACCTTGTGATCCACCCGCCTTCGCCTCCCCAAGTGCTGGGATTACAGGTGTAAGCCACCACACCTGGCCTTGTTTAAGTAGTTGTGTTATCTGCAAATAATGATAATTGTCTTTCCTTGCAGATAGGTACGCTTCTAATTTCTTTTTCATGTGTTAGCTTAATAATTACAATTTTTAAAACAATGTTAAATAAGAGTGGCAAATAGGACAATATTGTAATGCTTTGTACTGTCTGACATGGTGTTGGTTATTCAATTCAGACAAATTTTTAAGAATCATGTCAAGAAAATGTTGTTCCTAGTTTAGTAAGATTTTTTTTTTTTTTTTTTGAGACGGCTTTTCGCTCTTGTTTCCCAGGCTGGAGTGCAATGGTGTGATCTAGGCTTACCGTAACCTCCACCTCCCGGGTTCAAAAATTCTCCTGCCTCAGCCTCCCGAGTAGCTGGGACTTCAGGCAGGTGCCACCACGCCCAGCTAATTTTTTGTATTTTTAGTAGAGTCGAGGTTTCACCATATCAGCCTGGATGGTCTCGATCTCCTGACCTTGTGATCTGCCCACCTTGGCCTCCTAAAGTGCTGGGTTTACAGGTGTGAGCCACCACGCCTGGTCAAAATATTTTTTATTCTATTTTCTACTTAAAAAAAAATTTTTTTTTGAGATGGAGTTTCACTCTTGTTACCAAGGCTGGAGTGCAATGGCACAATCTCAGCAAGATATGCAACCTCCACCTCCCCGGTTTAAGCAATTCTCCTGCCTCAGCTTCACAAGTAGCTGAGATTACAGGTATGTGTCACCATGCCCCGCTAATTTTGTATTTTTAGTAGAGACAGGGTTTCACCATGTTGGTCAGGCTGGTCTTGAACTCCTAACCTCAAGTGATCCACCTGCCTCTGCTTCTCAAAGTGCTGGGATTACAGGTGTAAGCCACAGCGCCCAGCCTTTTATTCTGTTTTCAAATTTCTTTTGTAGAGATGGGGGGGCCTCCCTATTTTGCTCAGGCTGGTGTAGAATTCCTGGGCTCCAGTGATCCTCCTGCCTTTGGCTCCCAAAGTGCTGGGATTACATGTGTGAGTTACTATGCCTGGTAGTAAGAATATTTTTAAAAATCAAGAGTTGATGTTGAAAGGATTTTAACATTAATGGTTAAAAAAAAATCAAACACAACAGTATATGTACTTACGATAACAGATATTCATCAGGAACTGTAAAATGAGAATGGAAAAAAAAAGTTAATTATGTTAAGCCAGTGACCACTGATGTAAAAATCTTAAGAAACACTAAAGCCACAAACATTTCTATGTATTATGGACAACTGAACCTATGCATCTGGTTTTACTCCTTCCCCAAACCCCACTAAAACCATAATAAAAAGGCTTCTTTTTTTTTTGAGACAGAGTCTTGCTCTGTTGCCCAGGCTGGAGTGCAACGGTGCAATCTCGGCTCATTGCAACTTCTGCCTCGTGGGTTCAAGTCATTCTCCTGCCTCAGCCTCCCAGGTAGTTGGGACTACAGGCCTGCACTACCACACCTGGCTAATTTTTTTCGTATTTTTGGTAGAGATGAGGTTTTATCATGCTGGCTGAGCTGGTCTTGAACTCCTGACCTCATGTGATCTGCTCACCTCAGCCTCCCAAAGTGCTGGGATTACAGGTGTGAGCCACCATTCCTGGCTGGATTTCTTTTTTAAAAGCATGAGTTCCAAAGGATGAGAAATACAGGGAGAGACAACAGCTATGGTACATTGGAAGCTGATAGAGTAGAAAATGATTTATAAGACCTAAAAATACTGAATCCTAGGCTAGCAATGGGGAAAGTCAAGCACGAGCCTGAGTTACAGTCCAAAATCCACCTCTCCCCTTCCCCAAACCCTAAGAAATTGGTGGTGGCACCAAACAGCTTCATTGGGGATGAAGCCAGGATACGAAAATAAGACTCTTTTTCTTCCCCCAAGGCGGAATCTCACTCTTGGAGTGCAGTGATGTGATCTCAGCTCACTGCAACCTCTGCCTCCTGAGTTCAAATGATTCTCCTGCTCAGCCTCCAGAGAATCTGGGATTACAGGTGTGCGCCACCATGCTGGGCAAATTTTATTGTATGTTTAGTAGACATGGGGTTTCACTGTGTTAGCCAGGATGGTCTCGATCTCCAGACCTCATGATCCACTTGCTTTGGCCTCCTAAAGTGCTGGGATTACAGGCGTGAGCCACCGCACCTGCCAATATGACTCTTTGCAAGTACGTTTAAGAAGCAGTGGGACCCCGGTTCCCCTCCATAGCTTTAGGTGACTGCCTCTCCCTCATTCTGGCAAAAGACTAGGTTTATTTTCGGGAGTGGTTCAAGCATAGGTTGTCCGGACTAGGGAAAAATACTAAGCACAGTTAAGTCAGGGTGTCACACTGATAACAGGGGGATCTCCTGCCCTCCTCCCTAACACGGCTCCCACAACACAAGCAATCAGGCTTTCACCCTCTAGCCAGGAAACTGTAAGTCTTCCCTGGGTATATCCCAATATATACCGAGGGAAGTGGGAATGACACTGATATGGTTTCCCCAACTAAACAGCCCAGTGAGAACAACTATAGTGACATTCATATTCCGTAAGCCTCTCTACCACCCAGAGCTTCCAATATACTTTTTAGTCTTCACTCTGAAATATGGCTAGACAACCAAAGGTTACCAGACAACAAAGGAAAAAGGAAACAACAAAACAAACAGAAGAAAGTTACAGGAAAAACTGCAGACAGAACATTTTAAACATCTATTATTAATATTTTATCATCAGAAAGAAGTCAGTGCAATCATAAAACAGGCACAAAAACAGCCACAAGACATAATAATAAAAAAAAGAAATCTTTTGGAAAAAAGCTATAAATTAAAAATACATGGAACAACCCTGTAGTTTCAGCTATTTGGGAAGCTGAGGCAGGAGGACTGCTTGAAACCAGGAGTCTGAGGCCAGCCTGGGCAACATAGTAAGACCCCATCTTTTTTTTTTTTAAAAAAAAAAAAAGGCAGAAATTCAACAGAAAATCTGGAAGATAAAAGTTGAAGAAAGTTCCCAGGAAGTAGAGAAAATATAAAAGAAACACAGAAGCCACAGCAGGTCAACCAGAAGGACAACAGTGGACATCCAGTATCTTAATTACACAAATACTGGAAAGAACAGAGAACACAGATGGAGGGAAGTCATCAATCAAATAATTCAAATTTTCCCACAGCTGAAGGACATGAATCTCCAGCTTGCAAGGGCCCACTGTGTGCCCACACGGTGGTGTGAAAAAACAAACCTTATCAGAAGATTCAGAACACCAGTTATGAAGAAAAGATAATTCAAACTTCCAGAGAAACCAACGGTCACATACAAAAATCAGGACTAACACTAGAAGCTAGGAGTTGGTGGAATGTTTTCAGATGTCTGAAGAAATAGTATTTCCAACAAATAATTCAATACCTAGACAATCACTTAAGTGTGAAGTTAGAAAAAGAACGTTTTCAGACATAAAAATCCTCAAAAAGGAGCCAGTGTAGGGGCTCACACCTATAATTCCAGCACTTTGGGAGGCCAAGGCAGAAGGATTGCTTGAGCCCAGGAGTTCCAGACTAGCCCGCGCAACAAAGGAAGAGCCCATCTCTACAGAAAATAAAATAATTAGCTGGGCGTGGTGGAACACATCTGTGGTCCCAGCTACTCAGGAAAATAAGATGGATGGCTTGAGCCTGAAACACTGAGGCTGCAGTGGGCTGTGATTGCACCACTGTCCTCCAGCCTGGGGAACAGAGTGAGACCTGGTCTCCAAAAATAGAAAAGAAAGCCTCAAAAAGTACATCTCATGATCCCTTCTTCAGGAAGCTAGCAGAATATGTGCACCATAAAATATGGTAGTAAGCCTGGGCAACACAGTGAAACCCTGTCTCTACAAAAAATACAAAAATTAGCTGGGCATGGTGGTGCACACCTGTCGTACCAGTTACTCGGGGAGCTGAGACCAGAGGATCTCTTGAGCCCAGGAGGTTGAGGCAGCACTGAGCTATGATTACGCCACTGAACTCCAGCCTAGGTGACACAGCAAGACCCTACCTCCAAAAAAAAAAAAAAGATTTATGGCCGATCGCAGTGGCTCACGCCTGTAATCCCAGCACTTTGGGAGGCCGAGGCGGGTGGATCACGAGATGAAGAGATCGAGACCATCCTGGTCAACATGGTGAAACCCCGTCTCTATAAAAATACAAAAAATTAGCTGGGCATGGTGGCCCTTGTCTGTAATCCCAGCTACTCAGGAGGCTGAGGCAGGAGAATTGCTTGAATCCAGGAGGCGGAGGTTGCAGTGAGCCGAGATCGCGCCATTGCACTCCAGCCTGGCTAACAAGAGCGAAACTCTGTCTCAAAAAAAAAAAAAAAAAGTTTAATAACTCAAAATTTCGAGTAAAATAATCCAGAACTCCACGTTTCTATCACTCACGGTAGGCTCCTGTCCCTTCCACCCCGGGGCAGGGACCCCTCTCAGGGACCCAACCAGGTTTCGGCACTTCGGTCCCCACTGGCCTGCTCGCTCCGACGGAGGGGCTCCTGCAACTGCGCTGTACCCTAAACATTTGCTGAATCGATTTGACTTTTACTTGTTCCAATTTCGCTTTTTTCTTTTTTTAAGAACATAAGGTTTACAAGAACCACACGCAGAAAAGGCAGGGCCAGGCCCGGACGCCCCGCCTCCTGCCTCCCGGCCCGGCGGTGCCCGGATGCCCGGTCTGTGCCCACAGCGCAGCCACACACGACCTCCGTCCCGTACTTTGCGCACTCTCCTGCACCGCCGCAGCCATTTCGCTCAAGAGCTGCTCCACGACCGCCGGCAATACAACGGCCATCGCTCCGCAGGACACACCCTCCTCAAAAGGCAGACCGCCCCAACCCGCCAGCAGACAGCGCCGACAAGCGGAGGATCCCAGCAGCTCGCCCGCCGGGGCAGGTCGAGACGGAGTGACGTCGGCGTGCGTCATCGCGCGTGCGGACGCAACGGTGTCTTGCTCAATCGTCACAGCCGGGCCAATCCGGAGGGCGCTCGGCGCGGGCGCCAGGGCGGGGGCTAGGATTGCGCCCGGCCTGCAGTGCGCAGAGGAAGCGGCTGGAGTATGTACCGGCTCCTGAGCCGGAGCTTGGGCCGAGGCCTCCTGCGGGCCTGGGGGCGGCGGTGCCGGGGCTGCTCGGCGCGCCTACTCCCGGGGCTGGCAGGAGGCCCGGGACGCGAGGTCCAGGTGCCGCTATGCCGAGTTGCGCCGCACGGCAGGGGCCCGGGCCTGCTGCCGCTGCTGGCAGGTGAGCGGCGCGGGCCGGGCGGGGCCTGCCGGGCGGGGACAGGGGCGCGGGCCGGGCCCGATGACCTCAGAGCCCCTTCCCGCAGCGCTCGCCGGGTTTTCGAGTCCCGCTGTGGCAGAGGAGGAGGAGCAGCAGGGAACCGACGGGGCCGCCGCCGAGGACGGGGCGGACGAGGCCGAGGCCGAGATCATCCAGCTGCTGAAGCGAGCCAAGGTGAGGCGGCTCCGGGCCCTGCGCCCGGCCGAGCGCGGTAGCCTTTGTGAGCGGGGTCCGGCGGCCTTGTCGCTGCGCATTACTCTCTCCGCCTCGCCGAAGAGTGGATGGAGGCTCCGCGGGTAGAATTGCCGAGAATGAGGTGGGTCATCCGAGAGGGGATTGGAATTCTTCCAGGCTTTTCCGACTCTAAGGCCTTTAGTAATACCTCTGCAGTGTCAAGTGCAAATGGAGATGGCGCCCCAGGCGTCATCTTTTTATGCAAACGAAATATCGGGAACGTTTTGTAAATGTTCGATTAACTAGCTTAGCTGAAATGACGTAATTTCGCACTTATATAGCGGCCTAAAAATGTTAGCTTAGTGTTGGTTACGCGATTCGGTTCTCTTTTGAATTTTTCCTTTTCTCCACATCCTTTTCTATTTTATGTTCTCCAAGTTATCTCATCTCTTTCATTGAGCTAAATACCGACTCGATGCCAACCACGTCCAAATTTGTATTCCAAGTAGTGTGTTACTGACATGCCATCTGCATTTTGGGACCTTACCTACCTCTCAGATTTAACGATGCCCTAAACTCAACTCCATCTTTAATGCCTCCTCAACATATGCTTTCACCATCTCTTTACTACCATCAATTTTTAAGCCTAGAAAGCTCATAGTCATTCTTAAAGCTTATGCTACCTTACCATTGCCTTCCAATACTCTTACAGACCAGCAACAGGTTCTGTTTCTAACAAATGCAAAATATTTCTAAATATTTCCCAAATCTCCCTATTTCTCTATCTCCCCTGCTATCACCCTAGTGCAAACCATCACTGCCACCACCTATGCTCCAGTAGTCTTCCCTGCCCTCCTGTCTCCCTGCAGTGTATTCTTGCAGAAACCAGAGTGACCAAAAAAAAAAAAAAAAAAAGCAAATTGTATCATATTATCTCCTTGCCTGAAAGCTGTAAATGGCTACTCACTGTATTTATGGTAAAATACAAACTCCTTGTCATGGCTTGCAACACCCCACATTATCTAAACCAGCATACCTTGCCCACCAGTTTGGCAATAATCCTCTGGCTCACCATCCTCCCTTCACATCTAGTTCTTTCCATTTCTCCCCTAAAACCATTCTCTTCAGCTTGTAGGGACTTCATTCATTCTCTACTCTCTCTGTTTGAGTTATTCTTCTCCCCAGTTCCTTATTTGGCTGACTCATTCTCATCCTTCCTACCTCAGTTTAGCTGTCATGTTCTTGGAAGGCTAACCTAATTCCCATTTAGAGGAGGCCCCTATCATTTCTTTTTGTCATCTTTATAGCTCTTATTAGTTTTAATTAAGCTTACTTGCTCCATATGGTCACCTCCAGCCTGTAGGAAATTAGAGGATGAAGGACAAGCAACTTCCTTATAAAATATGTTGTAAGATCACATTTCTTCTGCCCGAGTCTCTTGGCCAAAACTTCATCAGATGGCCACACCTAGCTGCAAGGGAGGCGTACCTAGCTGCAAGGGAGGCGTACCTCCCTGTCACCTCTGCAGACAATGCCTTGAACATAGTAGGAATTCAGTAAATGTCTGATGAATGAGTAGCTTCCTTCTATCAGTTGGAATGCATAGTTACTTACACTCCTGTCTGGTAGTATATGCATCTACTTTATGTTTCATTTTCTATTATTTTGTTTGTCTTCTCTTTTCAGTTGAGCATCATGAAAGATGAGCCAGAAGAGGCTGAGTTAATTTTGCATGATGCTCTTCGTCTCGCCTATCAGACTGATAACAAGAAGGCCATCACTTACACTTATGATCTGGTAACTCTTATCACCAGTCTGAACCACTGAGGAGAAAGGTTGGATGGAAGGGGAGGGTTGTTCTCCTGATTTATATTCCTGACTTTCATGATGTTCTAAAGCTCTTTTTCTTTTTTTTTTTTTTTTTCCTGAGACGGAGTCTCGCTGTGTAGCCAGGCGCCAGGCTGGAGTGCTGTGGCCTGATCTCGGCTCACTGCAACCTCTGCCTCCCAGGTTCAAGCAATTCTTCTGCCTCAGCCTCCGGGTAGCTGGGACTACAGGCGCATGTGACCATGCCCAGCTAAATTTTTTTGTATTTTTAGTAGAGATGGGGTTTCACCATGTTGGCCAGATGGTCTCTATCTCTTGACCTCCCAAAGTGCTGGGATTACAGGCTTGAGCCACTGCACCCAGCCGAAGCCCATTTTCTTTTGGCTTCAGGTTTGTTTTGTTTTTTTTGTTTTTGAGATGGAGTCTTGCTCTGTTACCCAGGCTGCATTTCAGTGGCGCGATCTTGGCTGACAGCAACCTCCGCCTCATGAGCTCAAACAATTCATGTGCCTCAGCCTCCTGAGTAGCTGGGATTACAGACATGCACCACTATGCCTGGCTAATTTTTGTATTGTAGTAGAGACGAGGTTTAATCGTATTGGCCAGGCTGGTCTCCCAACTCCTAACATCAGGTGATCCACCTGCCTTGGTCTCCCAAAGTGCTGGAATTATGGGTATGAGCCACCATGCCTGGCTTCAGTTTTTTTACCCTTGGGGTGACATAAGACCTCTCAATTCCAGACCAAAAAGAAACCAGTATCATTAGCATGTTTCTTTTTTTTTTTTTGAGACAGACTTTTACTGTTGTTGCCCAGGCTGGAGTACTACAGTGGGATCTTGGCTCAGCACAACCTCTGCCTCCCGAGTTAAAGTGATTCTCTGCCTCAACCTCCCAAGTAGCTGGGTTTACAGGCATGTGCCACCACGTCCTACTAATTTTTGTATTATTAGTAGAGACGAGGTTTCTCTGTGTTGTTCAGGCTGGTCTTGAACTCCCAACCTCAGGTGATCTGCCTGCCTCAGATCCCCAGAGTGCTGGGATTACAGGCGTGAGCCACTGTGCCCAGCCATTAACATGTTTCTTTAATGATGAGTGGACCTAGATTTGGTTTGTTATCAACAAAGTATGTGCAAGTGTTTACTTCAAACACGATTGCTGTTCTGTGCTTCTAGCAGATTAATTGGTGACATGCTTTTCATTTTAAACTATTTTTTCAATTTTGAGGGTGAAAGCAAAAGGCAATTTTAAAGTTTGAAATAAATAGGAACCGTGCTGTAAACTGAAAAACAATTTGTAATTTGCTTTCAGATGGCCAACTTAGCATTTATACGGGGTCAGCTTGAAAATGTAAGTAAATTACTTTGTAATACCTTGAATTTATAAAGGAGTAGCCTCAAGGGAACCGTAATAGTAAGCGTACAGCCTAAGCTGCTATAACAAAGAGACCCCAAAATAGTGACTCAAACAAGATAAAAATGTATTTCTCTTTGTTGTGTTAGTCCAGAGATAGGCTAAAGACTGAAGGCAGATAGACAAATAGGCACCATTGCTCTCTGATCCAGAAGTCCAGATTCCTTCTAAGATAAGCCCTCATTTGCCTGGGTAAGCTGACTCACCTCCAGCCTCCAGGAAGGGAGAGAAGATGGACTGTGAGCCGTTTCCTTATATGATTTAGAAGTTCACATTCTTTCTGCCTGCATCCCTTGGCCTAAATCTTATCATATGACCATATCTAATTTCAGGGGGCCAATCTGCTAAAATTAGCTGAAAAAATTTTTTTTTCAAGATAAGGTGTTGCTCTCTTGCCCAGGTTGGAGTGCGGTGGCTTGATCATAGCTGACTGCAACCTCGACCTCCCAGGCTCAGTTGATCCTCCTGCCCCAGCCTTCTGAGTTGCCGGGACTCCAGGCATGTGCCACAACACCTGGTTAATTTTCTTTTTTTTGGTAGAGACAGGGTTTCACCATGTTTCCCAGGCTAAATTGAGGGGATTCTGTAATCAAAAAGATGGAGAAGGAGAGTGACTATTAGGAGACAGTTTGTAGTCTGTGCCACAGTGGGTTTGGATAAGAAGTTAATCTCCAAGGTTGTTTTCTACTTATCACAGAGTAGTTTAAGGTACATAGAGGATGTTGGGGGTCCTGATATTTTGATCTGCTTTACATTCAAAAGGGTATTTTCCTGTGTGTGTGTGTGTGTGTGTGTGTGTGTGTGTGTGTGTGAGAGCATATGTGTTTTACAAGGAATGAGGCATCAAACTGGTACTGAGAATCCAGAGTCATTTATATAGTGAGGCCCAATTAAAAGAAAAATCTTTTCCTTATGCTTTTAGGCTGAACAGCTTTTTAAAGCAACAATGAGTTACCTCCTTGGAGGGGGCATGAAGCAGGTAAGGACATTGCTTAGTATTGGTCCCTCACCGAAGCAGTTTTCAAAACATTCTTGTCTCCTGAAAACTCTGCCCAGCCCCCACCATATGCTTTGGTCAGGAAAGGTGGCATTTCCCTCCCAAGATCTGTATAGAAATTGCCATTCTTTCACTAAATGCAACAGCATGGTCACCAAGGAATTGACAGTTGGCTAATCACTCTAAAAGAATAAAGACTATGGCTTTGAGGCCACTGCCAGTCTGGAAGTTGATCTGAAATATTGCATGAGAAAATTTTACTTGTTATGAATTCCCTTCATTTCTCTTTCTCTCACAGGAGGACAACGCAATAATTGAAATCTCCCTAAAGTTGGCCAGTATCTATGCTGCACAGAATAGGTAAGTGTAACAGCCAGGGAGCAGGACTGTGGGCAGAAAACTGTCTCTAGGATATTACATAATATTCATTGCCTGCTGGTCATCTGGGTCTCCCAGAAATTGGGTGTCACACTCAGAAAGTGTTCCATCCCTCATCTTTGAAATTGTCAGTCTTTTCCAGTTTGCTCCTGCTGTTTCCATTAGCCTGCCTAGTGGGACACAACATCTCTGGCTGCCCTGTGACAAAGCTAATCAAGTGTTCTGTTACTGCTTGAAGTGGGAAGGGAAGTTAGAGTTAGAACTTTAGTTTAGCTTTTCCTAGAAGAGGAAAGAGCAATGTGAAAGCCGCTGGGGATGATATATTAATACTTTGAAGAAGCCACTTGGCGGGTATAAATACAGTCCAAAGATGAGGCATGTAGGATGTAAGGAGAGAACTCGTCTAGAGAGTTATATTTTGGGGTGAATTTAGGGAGAGACCTAAGATTAGCTTCCCTTAGGGTTTTAGTTATGCAGAAGTTGGTGTGATAGGTTTGGAGTGACATGCAGCCTGATGATGTAGAAAGGGTACTCACTGAGGCCAGGCCCTGGCATTGGTCCCTGTTGTCCTACTCACCAGCTCCTTTGTTCTCATCAGGACTTGCATAGTCTGCTTGCATTCTGATTGGACACTAGAGAGGCTAGAGCTTCCTGAAGTCTTTGACTTCAAGTCTATTGAGGAGCTTTGAGCTTGGCCCATGCCAGGGAACACTGCTTCTTGATCAATCTTCCTTGGAGTTATAACAAACATGCCTAGTTCTTGATTGGGAATGAACTCCTAAGGTAAGAAGAAGCCCAGAGCTAATAAACATTGTTGAGTAAGACAAACTCATAGTCATGTAGAGGTGAAAGCTAGTAATAATTAGCCTCTAAGTTACTTGGTACTTCGTACTTTTCATTTTGTTTTATTAAGAGAAATATGAGACCAGAAAAGACATGGCCAGATCTGGGGCTTAGAAAGGCTGATATAAGTTAGGAGGGGAATTGTTTGTAGACCTCTTGGCTCTGACTGGGAGCCTCTTGTGGGCAGCATCCACTTGCCCTGTATTATGGCTAGAGAGGGCCCTCTTGCCAAGGTTTGAGTATAGGGAAGGAAGGGGATGCTTCTGTTCTTCTGAGAACAGAGCAGAATGGTAGGATCATAAATTCTCCACTGGCAAAGCACTAGAGAAGATGAGCTTTTTAATGCCACTTCTATAAGAAACTAAAGCCAAAACTGAAGAACAAGAACCAAAGCTGAGCTCCTGAATGGACAAGGGATTTCTGTCACGTTTCCTCTGCATCTCTAAAAAGCAGCAGTCTGTCTGCCTGCTTGAGTTGACTGAACCCTCTCCAGATGATTGAGGGTCCGGGGCTGCAGAGTTGGGTTAAATGACTTCTATTGCCATAGCTGGGAGTTCCATTTCTGTAAAAGAAATTTTTTTTTGGAGGGGATGGAGTTTCACTCTCGTCACCCACGCTGGAGTGCAATGGCACGATCTCAGCTCACTGTAACCTCTGCCTCCTGGGCTCAAATGATTCTCCTGTCTCAGCCTCCTGAGTAGCTGGGATTACAGGCACCCCCCACAATGGCTGGCTAATTTTTGTATTTTTAGTAGAGACAGAGTTTCGCCATATTAGCCAGGCTGATCTCGAAACTCCTGACCTCAGGTGATCCACCGGCCTCAGACTCCCAAAATGTGGGGATTATAGGCATGAGCCACTGCGCCTGGTCCTGTAAAAGAAACTTTGATCAAAGACCTACAGCTTGAGAGAAATATAAAATGACTAAACTCCTCAGAAGCTGTATGAGGTCAACAGTTGGAATCCTCAACTGCAGGATGGCCTGAGCCACCTACTTCAGGGTAGTATTACTTGAACAGGGGTAAGGCTTTCACACATGGAGAAACTGATTCACTGGATACCATTTGTTCGTGGGAGATGATGAAGGCTACTGGCTATGTCAGTTATTAAAATTATGGCAGCATTCCTAGCTCTTTATGTCTTAAGTTATATTAAATGGATGACTTAAAAAAATACTTCTGAGAAATGGCAGATTTGACACTCTTTAGACTTTAAGCTAAGTTCCCTCTTCCTATTTTACACTTCCTTTATTGATAATGTATACATTGAGCTGGAAGAATGAAGATAAAAGAGGAATTTATGAAAAGGTAAATGGACAAGGCAAAGTGGCTCATGCCTATAATCCCAGCACTTTGGGAGGCCAAGGTGGGGGCGGATCACCTAAGGCCAGGAGTTCGAGACCAGCCTGGCCAACCTGGTGAAACCCTGTCTTTACTAAAAATACAAAAATTAGCTGGGCATGATGGCAGGTGTGTGTAATTCCAGCTACTTGGTAGGATGAGGCAGGAGAATTGCTTGAACCGAGGAGGTGGAGGTTGCAGTGAAACTCCGCTTCAAAGAAAAAAGAAGAAAAGGTAAAGGACTGATTATACTTCAAAGAAAAAAAAAGGAAGAAGAAAAGGTGAATGACTGATTATTGATTTTGCTTTACAGACAGGAATTTGCTCTTGCTGGCTATGAATTCTGCATTTCAACTCTAGAGGAAAAAATTGAAAGAGAAAAGGAATTAGCAGAAGACATTATATCAGGTAGGAAACCTGTTGTCTGGGCATTGCCTTTTCTCTGCAAAAGACTTTATTTTACACTTTGAGAAATGGAAAGAGATCTAAATTGGGAAGAGGGAAAGTTACCTATTTTGTAAAATAAGTGGCTATCTTTAAGGTATCAGTAGAAGTTTTGGAATAAGATGTTTTGTTTAAAATATTTGACTGGTGTTTTGGTGGGTTTTTTTAACCCTGTTGGTGACACGTTCATAATTTATCTGTTAACTTTTAGTTACATACAACTTATGGAAAATCAAGGAGCAGAAGGAGGTCTTTCATCTTTTAGTTCAGCTACCAATCGAAATGTTTATTATGTTTTAGCCCTAGATAAACAGCAGGTTAAGAAAGAAGAGAAAAAAACTCATGTTTTTACAATTCATTCTCACTCATTATGGAGGCTAGGAATAGAACTGGATGAGCAGGAACCTCTCTATCTCTCCATTTTGGGTTTCTTAATTTGGGTTGAAGTATTGAGAATTTTCATATTTGACATTTATTCACTACCTACTCTATACCAAGAGCTATTGAGATGGTAGGGATACAGCAGTCAACTCTACTGGACCTAATTGTCTTCTCTCTCCTGAACGTACAGTAGTTCCCCCAGTAGATGCCTGAAACAAATTCTAGTACACTGTTTTTTCTATACATATGTACCTATGATAAAATTTAATTTATATTAGGCACAGTAAGAGATTAACAACAATAACTTAGAACAGTTATAACAGTATAGTGTTAACAGTATCACCGACAGAAGATTCATTCTTTTGTAGATCTTGGCAACTTCAGCATGCAATTTTTTTTTCTTAAGTCGAGAACTTTCACCTTTTCATTAAAAGGAAGCACTTTCTGACTTCTCTTTGTCATATTCAAATTACCAGTGTCACTATTGCACTTTGGGGCCATTATGTAAAATACGGATCGCTTGAGCACAAGTACTGCGACACGGTGGGTTGATCTGATAACTGAGACTGCGGCTAAGTGACTGAGGCCAGGTGCTGTATGCAACATGGGTATGCTAGACAAAGAGATGATTACATGTCCTGGTCTGGATGACGTGAGGCAGTCCAAGATTTCATCATGCTACCCAGAATGGCATCTAATTTAGAAACTTAGGAGTTATTTATTTCTGGAAATTTTCCATTTAATATTTTTAGACCATGATTAACTGCAGATAACGGAAACCCCAGAAAGTGAAACCGTGCATTAGGGGTCACTGTACGCCAATTTTTTGTCTTCACCACTCCACTGAAGCTACCTTTATCCGAGTCACCAAATCCAGTGGTTACTTCTCAATCCTTAACTTACTCATCAGCAGCTTTAACTTAGCGGATCACTGTCTTTTACTGAAAATACTTTCACTTGGCTTCTGGGATGCTTCACTGGTCTCTCCAGTGAGGTGAGTGTTGGCAGGCCATGGGGCTGTTTTTATCCCTATTCTCTTTTCTTTCTGCCCCTACACCTAGGAGATACCCTTTAATTCCATACCTTTAAATATTAGATTTACAACTTCAGCCCCCAACGTGCCCCCAAATGGCAGACTTATGATTACGATTGCCTACCTGACATCTTGACTTGACGTCTAACGGTCATCTCATGCTTAACATGTCCAAAATGGGTCTCCTCAGTTTTGCCACTCACAATTTGTTTCTCCACTTGTCAGTCCCAGTTTTATAAATGGCACAACACTCACTCATTTAGTTGCTTTGACCAAGAACCTGAGAATTGTCCATGATTTCTTCTTCATTCCTCATATCTAATCCATTAGCAAGTTGTATTAGATCAGCCATCAAAATATATCCATATCTGACCATTTGTCATCCCCTTACCCTACTGCGTTGGTCCAGGCCATCACTGTTTCAAGACGTCAGTACCTTTGATCACCTTCAGAAAAAACTTAGAGTCCCTGCGTGGACCTGTAAGGCTCTTATGACCTGGGCCTACCCACCTCTTTCACGCCATCTGCTTCTCTCCCCTTGCTGGTTCCGGTCTCTCCACACTGGTCTTATTCTTGCACATTTCAAGCTCAGTACTGCTTTAAGGCCTTTTTGCTTGATATTCCCTCTACCTAGACTATTCTGTCTTCTCCCATACTTCACTCAGGTCGCTGCTCAAATATCACTTTCTTGGAGTCCTCCGCTCACTAAAACAGTCATCTCTTCCAACCTTACTACTGATCTACTCCTCTTTCCTTTACTTTTCTATGTCACATTTGAAAGTACAGGTGTGTGTGTTGTGTGCTTGTCCTTGTTTCTCCACTAAAAGTATGTTTTTGTTAAAAAATTTTTAGTCTTTGTCTTCCTTATCAAAGAAAGATAGAGACTTCATCCGTTATGCTCACTGCTAAATCCTTGGTGTCTAGAACAGTGCCTGGCACATAATAGAGGCTCAATAATTACTGAATGAAAGAACAAAAGACCCAAGAAAGACCAACAAATAAATCCAGTTTCAGTGCAGTGTGGAAGTGCTTTGAGGAAATCCATAAGAGTTGTAAAAACAAGTCTAGCTGTGAAGTAAGTCACTTCTGAACTATTCACACCCTTACTATCTTTCATTCGTAGTGTTCTCAGGACTATATTTTCTGACTCAGAAAGTAGTATTAGTAAACACTGAAGAAAATTTAGAAAAGCACTAATAAGTAAAGATCATCTGTAATCATACTGCTAAGAAAGAGCTACTGTTTATTTTTTAGTACGTCTTTTTAGGTTACATTTTAATAAATTTGGGATGATACTGTATATCCTACTTTGTATCCTGAGTTTTAAAAATTTAGTGACATATTGTGAAAACACTTCTTTTTTTTCTAGGCAAAGGAATTCCTGTTGGATAGAGCAAGCTAATTTCTATTATAAACATTATTTTTACATTTTACTAGTTGTGCAGTATAGAAAATGTGTTACGTGATTCATCTTATTTTTTTTGGGAAAAGAAATTCCTACCTATTCAGTTTTGCACAAAGCAAATCCATTATCAAATTTATGTGCTTTTTATTGACACATCTAACTCTATCCTAAGAGAACATTACTTAAGATCACATAAAAACTTGCTCTAGCATAATTTTCTTGTTCCCCATGTAAATATTGTATGTACCTACTGAAGAAATGCCCATAAAATATTAAGTGAAAACTTTGGTTACAAAACAGTATAGTTAATATGTAGACTAAAGATAGACATGGAACAAAGGCTGAATGATATCAAAATATAGGCAGTGATTCTCTTTGGCTGATTTATAGGGAATTTATTTTTGTGTTTCTCTAAGTATTCTATAATTTTTTACAACAAATTTACGTTTTTCTTTTTAAAATTGATTTCCATTGTTACCTGTTAGTATAAAAAGTCAAATAATATTAATAGTACAAAGCTTAATTTAAGATAGCATTTTCTTGCTACCTCACCCCACCCCATCTGTTTTCAACTCTTAACCAATTTCTTCTGGTATTTACCTTTACATTTCCGAATAACATAAAATTGTTATTTCCTGATTCATTATTTTCAGAATCTGCTGACTTATGGAAAAGTGAAGATTTAGTGCAATTTCTGGTTATGTCTACATTATGAGTGTATGAATACTGTTAGCTGCTGAGCCAAGTAACATGATTACAGAATTACATTTCCTTTTGTGTACGTTTTACTTCCTTTGCAGTTAACTAGGTTTTTTTTTTGTGACTCTATTTGTTATGTATGTGTCACATTCTTCACTTAACCATATCACTTGCTTTCTTCAATTTATAAGCTTTTCCAGTATTCTAGAGTTCATGTTGGCTCACTTTTCATTGGCATGGGTGGCCATAGGCATTCGGTCTTCATCTTCCTTTTTTTTTTGTTTTTGTTGAGACAGATGTCTCACTCTTTCACCCACGCTGGAGTGCAGTGGCGTGATCTCGGCTCACTCTAAGCTCTGCCTCCTGGGTTTAAGCGATTCTTATGCCTCTGCCTTCCAAGTAGCTGGGACTACAGGCATGAGCTACCATGCCCGGCTAATTTTGTATTTTTAGTAAAGACAGGGTTTCACAGTGTTGGCCAGGCTGGTCTCAAACTCTTGACCTCTGGTGATCCGCCTGCCTCAGCCTCCCAAATTGTTGGAATTACAGGCATGAGCCACTACTCCTGGCCGTGTTATATCTTTTTCCTCCTGTAACTTTCATTTTAGTGGTATTTGGGGAAGAAGTGGAGAGAAACACATGTGTTCAGTTCAGAGTAGTAAATCTGTCATTGGGCATCAAGATTGTGTCCAAATCTGTTTCTTTAAAGTGGATTCTTAGCACTGAGATTTCAAAGTTGAGTAGCAGCACATTTTAAGGTTGTTGATGACTGTTGCCAAATTGCCTTTGAAAGGGCTGTGTTACTTTATACTTCCTGGTTCTGCTATTTATTTACTTTGTGACTTTGATCAAATTACTGTGTACTTTTTCTTCAGTGTGGGATTAAAAATAGTACTCATAGGACCTTTAGGAAGGTTGAATGAGTTAATACATAAAAAGCACTTAGAATAATCCATTGTAGCTGCTCAGAAAGTGTTTGTTAGTGGTTTGTATTACTGTGGTAAGGCTATGTCCTCCTCCCCAAAACTCATTAATTTTTATAATATTTTTTAGCTTGATGATAGGGCCTTGGTGCATTATCTAGCATTTCTTTGATAAGCAGTGAGGTGTATCTTTTTCTTTTCTTACCGTGTCTTAGGGTGCTGAGAGGTTTTTCTTTTATTGGAGCTTTATTGTAAAAATATTAACCCTTTGTCTCTTGAGTTTTCCTCCTGATTTGTGTTTATAGAGTGGGGTTTTTTTTTTTCCCTAATGAAAAAGGAATATGAAATTAACATTTGTATAAAAAATTATGAGAATCAGCCAGGCACAGTGGGTCACACCTGTAATCCCAGCACTTTGGAAGGCGGATGTGGGCGGATCACTTGAGGTCAGGTGTTCAAGACCAGCCCTGGCAAAACCCCGTATGTACAAAAATTAGCTGAGCTTGGTCGTGCACCCCTGAAGTCCCAGCCACTCGGGAGGTTGAGGTGAGAATCTTTTGAGCCTGAGAGATGAAGGTTACAGTGAGCTGAGATTGCACCACTGCACTCCAGCCTGGATGACAGAGCAAAACCCTGTCTTAGGGGAAAAAAAAAAAAGGATTGTGAAAATAGACAAGTGGCCCAGCATCACAAGTACCTTTGGAGCTCTTTCTGCCTGAGATACTGCTCTCCTTAATCTTGTCACTATCATTCATTTGCTTTTCTTTAGTTTTACTCTGTTTGCCTTAAGAAGATGTCATTTAGTTTTTGCATATTGCTTTTAAAAATATAAGTAGGCTGAGTGCAGTGACTCATACCTGTAATCCCAACTCTTTGGGAGGCCACAGTGGGAAGATCACTTGAGCCCAAGAGTTTGAGATCAGACTGGGCAACATGGCGAGATCCTGTCTCTTCGAAAAATAAAAAAAAGTGAGTTGGACACAGTGACACATGCCTGTGGTCCCAGCTACTTAGGAGACTGAGGCAGGAGGATAACTTGAGCCCAAGAGGTTGAGGCTGCAGTGAGCTGTCATAGTGTCAGTGTACTTCAGCATAGGCACCAGAGAGAGACCCTGTCTCAAAAAAAAAAAAAAAATTATGTAAATGAATCATAATATGTATTCATTTTAGGGCATTTTATGACTTGTCTGAGTAATCTTTTTAGAATTAGATCAGAATTCATTTCTAATTTCCTTTGCTTTTATTAATTTTTAATAAATACTAAGTAGCTGTTCTGTGCCAGGTGTTCTAGGATTTGAATAGCAGCAAGGAAGGCAAAAGTCTCTGCCCTTCTGGAGCTTAATGCTTAGGTATTTTCCAAGCTTTGAAATCATATGAATTCTCACTCATCTTTCCTTACAATCTTCTGTTTTTTCCTCTTTATTTCTAAACAGTTTAACTTTTTAGTATATCTGGAATTTATTTTGGTGTGAAGCTGGTAACTTTTCTTACAGATAGTAGTCAATCTTTATGTACTAAGTAGTATATTCTTGGGTTTCTTTTGGGGTTTTCCATTCTAATGTATTTGAGGACTCTTGTAACAGTATACATTGTTTGAATTAAATATTTGAGTTAATACGATAGGACAGCTGACACATGCTTCCTTTGCAAAATTCCTTCCCACTTTTCACTTTTCACATGAATTTTAGAATTCTGTCAACTTCCCAAAGTGCCTTGAGACTGAATTACCAGATTTGCATTATATTTACAAATTAGTTTGGGGAGATTGCCATCTGAATTAAAGTTAGTATACCTTTGACTGTAAAGAGCAGAAATTTCAGCTAAATGAGGTTTAACAGTAAGGACACTTACGTCAAGTAACTGACAGTCAGCGATAGGGAGCAGGCTGTTGAGTTAGTTGATAACGTGATTCATTGAAATCATGAAGGAATGGGCTCTTGCCATCTTTCCTCACTCATTCTCAATGTGTTGGCTTTTTTCCCATGCTTCCCTGTGGTTGAAACGTGACTATAGCAATTCCCAGGAATCTCATCCAGAAATGACAGTGTCCAGAGAAAAAGGAGACTTCTTTGATGTTTCTCATAGGATCAAGGTAATCTTTCATAGAAGTCTCCAAGTAGATTTATCCTTACTTCTCATTGGCTAGAATTGGGTCACATGCCATTTCTAACCCAGTCCTTGGCAAGAAAAATGGATTATCATGATTGGCTAAAACTGATTGAGGATGTGAGTCGTGAGAAAAGAATGGATACTGGGACAAACAGCTGCTCTGCTAACAAAGGAAGATCTTTGTAATAGTGAGCCATCTTACTGAGGAATTACAGTTTTCTTCATATAGATGACAGCTATTTATTACATTTGATTCTGACTCCTTGTCTGAACTCTTTACTTTTCAGTTGATATTCACACTAATTCTGAGAAAAATGAAGTCAGAAAAAAGTAAAAGAAAAAAATAATGTAAAAAGATATTCACACTAATTCCAGATTTATAATTATACATCCCAGAAATCATGATACAGGTTGAGCATCCCCCAGATCCAAAGCTTTCTGAGTGCCAACATGATGCTCAAAGTGCTCATTGGAGCATTTGAATTTGGATTTTTGGTTTTGGCATGCTGGCAGTATCTAAAGCAAATACTCCAAATTCTGAAAAAATCTGAAATCTGAAACACTTTTGGTCCTAAACATTTCAGATAAGGAATACTCATTCTGTAATTGTTTCCTTCCAGAAAGTTATACTACTGTTTCCCTCCATTCCCTTTATAAAATTAGTTCATTGGCTGTACCTTTAGAACATTAAGCAATAGTAGTAATAGGCAACTTAGTCTTATATACAATTTGGTACCAAACTATATGAATATATTTATTACTATTATATATCTAGAGCAGACCAAGCTTGCTTGTAGGTTAATTGCTCAGTACCTGTGTACTGTTGAATAATATTTAATGCTGATATGTAACTTTTGTGTTTCTTAAGAGATCCACAATATATTTCTTACTGTATTGTTTGTATTATTGTGTTTGTATTATTTGTCGTCGCAGGGTTGTATTGTGATAAAATGAATTGGGATGGTTTCTCTATTTTCTATTCTGAAATAAGTATGGGATATTGCATTGGAACGATCTGTTTCTTGAAAAGTTGTAGAATCTATGATGCCAGATGGACCAGAACTCCTGAGTTAATTCTCTGGCAACTTTTTCCTTCCTTCTTGATTACTCATGTATCTCTTCCATTTTCTTGATTTAATTTCAGTACATAGGACAGTGCTGAATACATGATAAGCATTAATAAATATCTTGAATAAATGAACATATGGGTGAACAAATTTTATAAACCTATTAATTTCCTAGAAGAAA
>NW_016107538.1:1921440-1940597 GCF_001604975.1 Cebus imitator | reverse complement strand
TTTTTTTTGTGATTTCTTCTTTGACCCTTTGGATATTTAGGAGTATATTGATTAATTTTCACATATTAGTGAATTTCTCAAATTTCCTTCTGTTGGATCCAGTTTCATTCCATTGTGTTCATAGAACAACTGCATGATTTTATTTATTGAGATGTTTTATGGCCTCACATATGGCTTATCCTGGAGAATGTTGCATGTGCATTTGAGAATTGTGTGTATTCTGTTGGAGTTTTCTATGAATGTCTGTTAGGTTTAATTGGTTTATAGTGTTATTCAAGTTTTTTGTGTCCTTACTGATTTTGTCTAGTTGTTCTAGATATTTTTTTTTCCCTTGAGACGGATTCTCACCCTGTCATCCAGGCTGGAGTGCAGTGGCATGATCTCGGCTCCTCTGCCTCCCAGGTTCAAGCCATTCTCCTGCCTCAGCCTCCCAAGTAGCTGTAGTCCCAGGTCTGTGCCAGGCGGGCATGGACTTTTGTTTTTTTTTTTTTTTTTTTGAGATAGTCTGTCTGTTGCCCAGGCTGGAGTGCAGTGGCATGATCTTGGCTCATTGCAACCCCTACCTCCCAGGTTCAAGCAATTCTTGTGCCTCAGCCTCCCAAGTAGCTGGGATTGCAGGCACATACCACCATATCCAGCTAAGTTTTGTATCTTTAGTTGAGACAAGGTGTCTAGTCTCAAACTCCTGACCTCAGGTGATCTGCCCACCTCGGCTTCCCAAAATGCTGGGATTACAGGTGTGAGCTACTGCGCCTGGCCAGTTTTTTGTATTTTTATTAGAGATGAGGTTTCACCATAATTGCCAGGCTGTTCCTGAAATCCTGACCTCAGGTGATCTGCCTGCCTCAGCCTCCCAAACTGTAATCCCAGCAGCCTCCCAAACTGCTAGGATTACAGGCCTGAACTATTGTGCCCAGCCGATAAATTTTTTAAAATCTTTTTTCTTTATACATGTTTCTGTGCTCTGTTTAGACAGTCCCAGATGTATATCTCTGTTATGAATTATCCTTTCATCAGGAAAATGATTCCTTTTTTCCTATTTAAGGTATTTGTTACAAATTCCAGTTTTATATTATCTGCTATATCTTACCCTAAAACTTTTCTGAGTCTTTTTTTTTATTTTATTTTTTTGAGATGGAGTCTTGCTCTGTAGTCCAGGCTGGGGTGCAATGACGTGATCTCAGCTCACTGCAACCTCCGCCTCCCAGGTCCTGGTTCAAGCAGTTCTCCTACCTCAGCTGGGATTACAGGCATGAGCCACCATGCCCAGCTGATTTTTGTATTTTTTTTTTTTTAGTAGAGATGGGGTTTCACCACGTTGGCCAGCCTGGTCTTGAACTCCTGACCTTGTGATCCGCCCGCCTCAGCCTCCCAAAGTGTTGGGTTTACAGGCGTGAGCCACCACACCCAGCCTTTTCTGAGTCATTTTTCAGTGTGTGTGGTTTTCTTTTTCTGTGTATGTATCTTGACATTGCCTTTTTTTTTGAGACCAAGTGTCACTCTTCTTGCCCAGGCTGTAGTGCAGTGGCACCATCTTGGCGCACTGAAACTTCTGCCTCCTGGGTTCAAGTGATTCTCCTGTCTCAGCCTCCTGAGTAGCTGGGATTACAGGTATCCGCCACCATACCTGGCTAATATTTTTTAGTACACACGGGGTTTCTCCCTGTTGGTTAGGCTGGTCTGGAACTCCTGACCTCAGGCTATCTGCCCTGCCTGGCCTCCCGCAGTGCTGGGATTACAGGCATGAGCCACCACGCCCAGCCTCAGTATGTCTTTTGTAGAAGGCTATGGTTGGATTTTTAAAAAACCTGAGTATCATTGTCTTGTGATATAGAATCTGAAAGCCTTTTAAAAATTAGTATTAAAAGGGATAATTGGTCTAATTATTGCATTTTAAAAAGTGCTTTCCATTTTTGTTCCTCTTATAGGAACGTTTCCCTCATGGATCTATATTTGTATTTTGTATGGAAGGTATACATATGATTTTCAGTTCTATAAGGAGTGACCTAAACATCTCTTAGACATATTTGACTCAGAGGAAAAAATACTGTTTTCAGTTACTTCTCTAAAATGACCTGACTACATTTTAACATTGTCCTGCCTTTCCCTTTTCCTCACTTGTTTTTTCTTTGTGATCTGGAATTTTAGACTTAGTGGAATTTATTGCAGAGGGGAATTCTAAAGTCTGCATATTTGCCTTGCTTTTTAAGTAGTTTATTTTGAAGTTAGGGAGTTGTTTGTTTATGAAGCTTGCTTAGTGAACCTTCAATTTTAGCATCCAGTTCTCTGGAGCTTTGTAGTCTGACCTGGCTCAGCGCTTCTGTTCCACATGCTCTGGCCTCTTTGTCTGGAATGTCATTTACCTGAATGTTGACCTTTCTCTTCTCTATCCTTCACATTATCCCCTCTTCCATCAGTTTTTTTCATCTATATTTTGGGAGGTTTTTCAGTTTATATTCCACATTACTCATTTATTATTAAGAAAAGTCAGTTCTGGACCGGCTGTGGTGGCTCACGCCTGTAACCCCAGCACTTTGGGAGGCTGAGGCAGGCAGATCATGAGACCAGGAGTTCAAGACCATCTCTACTAAAAATACAAAAATTAGCCAGGCACGGTGGCAGGCACCTGTAACCCCAGCTACTTGGGAGGCTAAGGCAAGAGAATCCCTTGGATCCGGGGTTTGGTGGTTGCAGTGAGTCGAGGTGGTACCAGACAGAGTGAGACTCCATCTCAAAAAGGAAAAAAAAAAAAAAGAAGAAAAGTAACTTCTGTGCTTTTCTTCTGATTTTTGTTTTTTGTTTTTTGAGATAGGGTCTCACTGTGTCACCCAGGCTGGAGTGCAGTGGCGAAATCTTGGCTCACTGCAACCTCTGCCTCCTGGGTTCAAGCGATTCTTCTACCTCAGCCTCCCTAGCAGCTGGAAGGGACTACAGGTGCATGCCACCACGCCCAGCTAATTTTTGTATTTTTAGTAGAGACGGAGTTTCACCATGTTGGCCAGGATGGTCTTGATCTTCTGACCTCATGATCTGCCTGCCTCAGCCTCCCAAAGTGCTGGGATTACAGGTGTGAGCCACCATACCTAGCAGTATATTGTTTATTGATTGATATATACAAGAGTAATAAGTAGGCAAACAAGACCAAATTCAGGATAGTAGCTACCCCTATGCACAGAGGGGTATACAGGGGTTTAAACATCATATATGTGTGTGTGTGTATATATATATGTATTCCAAAGCAAATATGGTAAAATACTGACATTTGGCCAAGGCTGAAAGTATAAAGGTATTTGGTAAATCCTCCATATCAAAAAAAAAAAAAAAAAGCCTGGCATGGCGGTAAGCACCTGTAATTCTAGCTACTCGGGAGCCTAAGGCAGGAGAAGCACTTGAACCCGGGAGGCAGAGGTTGCAGTCAGCTGAGATTGTGCCACTGCACTCCAGCCTTGGTGACAGAGCAAAGACTCTTATCTCAAAAACAAAAATATACAATAGGGCTAATATATTTTTAAACAATATGAATGGTATCATACTGTACAGTAGTTTCTGTAGTTTGCTTTTGTCACTCAACATTTTGTTGTTGAGATACATCAGGCTGATATAAAGCAGTTTTCTCAGCTCAGTCCCTGTTTGCCAAACTGCATGTCTGCTGAGTTGCATCGGTCTTTAAAGGGTGACTTCCTCTAATTAATCCACTGGTGTGAGGGGTAAGTTGAACGTTTTTTCTTTTCTCACAAGGGATGGTACAAGCTAAAGGTGGCCATTTCCTCAGTACAACCATGGTATAGATTCCATTGTAGAAGTATACCACAGTTCTATTGACGGACCTGTTGGGTTATTCTATATGTTTTGCTATTAAAAGTCATACTTCATTGAACATTTTTGGACCTGTGTCTTTGTGCACACCTGTAAGATATTTCCTAGAATATATATATAAAAGTGGAGTTGTCGGGGTGCATATACCAAACTGCTTCTCAGGCTTGGCACAGTGGCTCATGCCTGTAATCCCAGCACTTTGGGAGGCTGAGGCGGGCAGAACACTTGAGTTCAGAAGTTGGAGACCAGCCTGGCCAACATAGTGAAAACCCATCTTTACTTAAAAAATAATAATAATACAAAAATTAGCCTGGTGTGTTGGTGGGTACCTGTAATCCCAACTACTTGGGAGGCTGAGGCACAAGAATCACCTAAACCCAGAAAGGTAGAGGTTGCAGTGAGCTGAGATCACTCCAGCCTAGGCAACAGAGCAAGACTCTGTCTCAAAAACAACAGCAGCAAAAACCAAATTGCTTATCAAAGTGGTTTTACATTTACATTTTGACTAGCAGTATATTAGTGTTCTTGATGCTTTCTGTATATCTTTGTTATCAGATTTTTTTTTATAATTGCTGGATTTGAAAAGAAATTTCATTGTGGCTTTACTATGTTTCTGATTACTGGTAAAATAGAATATCTTTTTATGTATTTATTGGCTATCCAGATTACCTGCTCTGAAAATTAGCTCTTCATATCCTTTGCTTATTTTTTTGAGGGGTTGTCTTTCTTAATGATTTGTAAGAGTTACGTATTCAGTCATTTTATATTTTTGTGGGTTACATGTCTCCTTGTAGCTTGTCTTTTCACATTAGGGCATTTGGCATAGTTTAAAAATTTGGATCTTAACAGAATCTTGATATTTACCTTCATAGTTTGTACTTCTTACGTCTTGATTTGTAGTGACATCTCTATATTGAGTTTTCATAGATTCATGGGGTGCTAATGTTTAGATCTGTAATTATAATTAAGTTTTAGTTTCATTATTTTTCCCTATTGAGTTCAGTACCTTTATGGGTTTTTTCCCCAAGAGACAGGGTCTTCCTTTGTTGCCCAGGCTGGAATGAGTGCAGTGACACCATCACAGCTCACTGCTGCCTCAAACTCCTGATCTCAAGATCCTCCCACCTCAGCCTCCAAAAGAGTTAGGACTACAGGCACGTGGCAACGTGTCTGGCTGATTTTTTTTTTCTTCTTTTTTATTTTTGGTAGAGATGAGGTTGTGCTGTTACCCAGGTTGGTCTTGACCTCCTGGGCTAAAGTGGTCCTTCTGCCTCAGCCTCCCAAACCACAGGATTGCAGGTGTAAGCTACCACGCCCAGCCCTGTTATGTGTTTAATTTCTTCTATTTGTTCATTCATTCAGTGATTCAGTCAGAAATACTTGAGTGCCCATTACATGCTAGATATGCTGCTAGGTGCTGAGATACAGATATAAATAAGACAAAGTCACTGCCTCATGGAGCCACATTTCTGGTGGGGGAAAGATGCATAGTAAGCACTATCCAGCAAGTTGGTGTGTACAAAGATGAATTAAGTGCTATGTAGATATTTATGAAGGGATATGTATACCAGGAATATGTTGGGGCAGTATGCGGTCTTATAGAGGGAGTAGGGAAGGCCTTGTTAGTAAGAAAACCTGGTGAATGGGAGAGACTAGGCCAAGTGGCTATTTGAGGGAAGAAAATTACAGGCAAAGGGCAATTACAGGTATAAGACTCTGAGGTGGAATATGCTTGACTTACTAGAAGTAAAGAGAACTACTGGAGTTCTGATTTTCTATAATTCTTGAGGATGAGGCCTGCTTTTTTACTGTCTGCTGATTCTCATTTATGATGAATCGTCATGTTTACTAATATTGGATTATACATTCATCTTCAGCAAAGTTTTAGCTATGCAATGAGATTTCAGAGTAGTTTTGTGTCTTCCAGGCACTCAGCTCCTGGCCTAAATGGATGTTATAAATTAGATATCAAATTTACATGGTAGTCATTTTTCTCATCTAGATCCCAGACTTGGCCATTCAAGCCTCCTTGTCGTCTCCCTGTGCCTGTGGTTGGGGGGTTGGGGGAGTGAAGGATGGAGTGGTGCAGTTTTTTTCACATATATTCTTTTCCTGGGGTTGCGGTCTTAATGGTAATTATCGTGGTTTTATGCATTGGCTTCAGATCGCGTTTTCTGTTTAGTACAAGTCCACAGCTTTAATTCTTGGATTACAGAGACACTCAAACTATCCTACAAAACCAACAAAAACTGGGCTTTTGCTGTGTCATCTCACTTTGGGTTACTCCTGATTTCTGGCTTTGGGGGTTTCCTTCTCTTGGGAGCTCAGCTGTGCATGCAAAGAATGTGTGTTGTATTTTTTCTAAGATTTCTAGGTGTTTGAAGCAGATGGGTTTCATGTATAGTGTTAGGTTAGATCCTGCTTTATTTCCTCCATGAAAACCATTAAGACTAATCAGGAAGTGCTAGTCAGTTGACAAATAAGAGATTCAGTTTAGCAGAAATTTCAGGGTATTCCTGGAATTTGGGCAACAAATATCTAGTTTCAAAAACCCTTGTAGACTTCGTATATTGCTATTGATAGTGAGGTGGTATGGGAGAGTTAGAGATCTATGCTCAAGTTTTTGTAAATTCAGAGATGCTGTTTTGCTACTGTTAGTAAATGCATATAATTGCTCCAGTACTTTATCAAATTCCCTTTTAGGCTATATTTATGTAAACCTAGTTTGATACTCTTGATACATTAAGTATGTTGAGCCATTCTTACATTCTTGGAATAAATGCTGTTTGGCCATCTCCTTAATATATATGATTGTTCCGTTTGATAATATTTTGAGTAAAAAATTATATAGTGAATCCTGTTTGCTTCATGGACTGACTATAGGTAATAGTATATCTTTTTCTGTGAGCAGAAGTAATTTATGAAAGAGAATCATGTTTGAAGAAGTAAATATGCCTCAGTTTCAAATGATCTTTTAGGAGCTCTGTATAAACGATTCCAATATATTTCTCAGTTATTAAACTACCTAACTTTTTTCTTGTCTAACTTCTAGCAATTTTTATATTAATATTTCAAAGAAGCATGTTTAAGTAAATTACTAGAAAAGGAACTCTTTGGGGGAACTTTATTAAATCCATGAAATTTTCTGTTGGCAGTTAAAGGTTTTGTGTTTTCTAAAAGTTAGATAATATTTATTTTTAGAAAAGTTTGCTTTTCAAAAAGCGTTTTCATTTTTATTGTGGTCAGAATGTGCTATGAATTTTAAGTAGCTAAATTGTACCTCATTAATTGTTTTCTCTAAAAAACTTTACTGCTTTTGCTTCCACTCCACTACTTAGTGAGAACAGGGGTAACAATTTTCCACTAGAATTGTTTGTCACTTTATTCTTGTACTTTTGTTATACTACTGAACATCTTTTTTAATCATTGCCACAAAATATCTCGCTTTTACCATTTTCACATCACTCTAGTATATCAACTTTGGAAACAAAAGACATCATTCTAATTATAGCATTCTGTTTTTAGTAGTGGTATTTCCATATACAAAATACAGTAATTCTTGATCGCTGAAAATTGTCAAATCCTAGAAAACATAGCATGCCTGTGCGTGATGTTAACATCCTTCTTGAACAGTTGTTGAAGATTCATTTCATGAATCCGATTTTTCCAAAATAGATGAGTCTGATGATTCAGATGATTCTGGTGTTAGTTCTGTATAGAAATAACTCCAAGAACACTTTTAATATTTATTTTCACATTGAAAAGCAGATTTGCTCAGTCTCAAAGAGCATATTTATGTAAAATTAAGTGATAGAAATAAGCTGTACTTTTTTTTCTAAATGGGAAGGTATTAAAAAAGTCTCATTTTAGTAACATAGTCTTCCTTAAACTCTGTATGCCACTTGTCAGATTTCTGAAAACTGAAAACATGGAAGGAAAAGGGTTTGATATGAACAACAGCTTTGCTGGTAAATAAACCCAACTGAACATATTAACTTGGGTGTCTACTAATTTGTTATCTAAGATTATCTAAGGTAACCTCTTTTTCTAGTCTTTTACTGTGTGAACTTAACCTTCTGCTGAGTGTTTGCAGAACTTCCATATAGTCTTGCTTATGACCATTTCTGCATTATTTATATCATCTTTTAGAAGTCTTATCCAGGTTGATACAGGTTACTGTGCTCTAGATCCATGTTTTCCATTTCTTTTAATGTGGCATTAGGTGTTTAGTCAATTTTTGAATGTGTTGAGAGATGCTGTGTCATTGTAAGCTTTCTTCTTCTTTTCTGAATGGATTAGCTTTTTTAAATTTTACCTTGCATTCTTTAAATTCGGCTTGTCACTTTGTACTTCAGGATTTTGAGTGTTCTGTTTTCTTACTGCATTGCTTTTCTTATACCCTGCAGATTTTTCATTGGCCTTAGACTTTTTGTTGTTAACTCATTCTTCTTTATCTTCATTTGTTTCTGCTGAATATTGTTTCAAACTAAAAATAACATTCCACATTTTAATTGATGTGTGGACTCTTAATCTGCTTAAAATGTAGGGTGAAGTTCCATGATTCCAGCTAGTCTGGAATATGTCATTTAACTGGATGTTAATCCACCTACATTGTTCCCTAAGTGACATGTGGGTCCCAGTCTGCTGACATATTTGTGGGTCCTGGTAACAACGATTTGGGTAGACTTGCTGATTCCTCTTCTCTCCTTAGTGGAAGAGAAAGCCAATACCCACCTCCTCCTGGGCATGTGCTTAGACGCCTGTGCTCGCTACCTTCTGTTCTCCAAGCAGCCATCACAGGCACAAAGGATGTATGAAAAAGCTCTGCAGATTTCTGAAGAAATACAAGGAGAAAGACACCCACAGGTAAGGGAGGAAAACATAGAAGAGGAAATATAAAACAAAGATTGCAAATTGACGGGTGTGAAATGTCACACTCATTGAGAACAGAATCAGCAGATGGTCCTAGATCCTTCTTGCTCCCCAGTCTATTCATTTTCTTACCACCAGTACCCTCACCCCAACCACTTGTTTCAGAAAAGATTTGGGACTAGTTATCAGTTACTAGGTCTGTCCAGAACATGTGCATGAGCCATGGTTTGCACAACAGAGCAACCTTTCTACAAGGCAGGACTGGTCAGGCTTCAAAGGACACAGCACAGTATTTCAGAGTGGGGTCTGTATATACCCCCATTAGAATCTTTATGAGGAACATTTTAATACACGAATATCCTTGCCTTCCTTGCCTCCCAGTTAAAATGGCAGGAGGTGAGGGAAAGAATCAGGGACCACATTAAAAACACTTTTAAATCATTGGCTATTATAGAATTTAAGTATAATGTGTAAAGCTCTGTGTTAGAACACTAAACACATTGAATTGAAATCATCATCTTTTTGGGTCTCTCCTCCATCAAAATAAGTTCTTAGATGTAAGGAGTGCATCGCTTTGGCTATGAATGCTTGCTACTCCCAATGTATGACAACTTTAACTGAATGTGTCCCAAGGCTGGGGTATGTGGGTAGGGCAAGTAATACGTTTTGGAAGAAAAGGGAAGTTGAGCTATGAATTATCTCCATGAAAGGGATTTAAGACTTATTATGAAGAGTCTCCTAATGGAGTGAGGAATAATAAGCAAGCAAGCACAGAATTCAGATCTCCAAGTACTAGTGTCAGGGGGCTTAAAGCATGGCATCAGTGGGGAAGAAGGTATGGAAATCTACCTCTTATAGTAGCCAGATTAAAAAAACTCTTACTGGGCATCCTCCTAAATAGATTCTGCACTTCTTGTTTTTGATGAGCCTCAGGGTTATCAGCAGGAACAGCTTAATACAGTGGAGCTCCAGAGGCAAACAAACCATAAGGGGCTGGCTTCTCAAAGTTGCTCAGCCTTAACTGGGATCATATATATAGCTTCTTGCTGTTGTTTTTTATTTGGTGCTTCTAATTGGGTAATTAGTTGGAATAAGGTATATCCGTTCCCTAATTTCCAGATTTGAATTTCTCAAAAGGTCAAACTAACATTGTCCACTGTACAATGTGATTAACAAATGCCCACAAATTTGTTAAAGGCTGACATCTCTCATCTTTTATGGAATGCTAGGAAAGATTAAATCTTACATATTCACAGTTGGATGAACTCCACATTAACATTCTATGCAGGCATGTTTTTAAAGAAAAAACGTTTTTTCTTTTACATATAGACGATTGTGCTGATGAGTGACCTGGCTACTACCCTGGATGCACAGGGCCGCTTTGATGAGGCCTATATTTATATGCAAAGGGCATCAGATCTGGCAAGACAGATCAATCATCCTGAGCTACACATGGTACTCAGTAATCTAGCTGCAGTTTTGATGCACAGAGGTAGGTAGCAATGGAAACTTAACTGACTTGCTTTAAGGGAGGGATGTCACTGAATTGGTAAATTTGTGAAATGGTGTGTAGGGAAGGCAAGGGCCAATGAAGAAACTCATACATTAAAAGGCTGGTTGAATAATGGCAGAAAAAAACTGAGGTATTAGGTTGAAGTACGATTGTGCTCAATTCACAAAACCTCTACAGTCCTGCACTAGCGTGTCAAATATCATCAAGCTGCAGAAAACTTTGCGATGATAGTCCCTTATTTTCAGAAACCTGGGATGACAGATGTATTACACATACCACCACCATTCATGAAATCTTTGGCTAATTGAGGACCCCAGGATATACTGGAAAGGACGGTTAGAAATTCCACAGAATTCAGTGGAGTTCCAGCCTGTCAGATGGGGATGAGATGAGGCAGCACCAGCCTGTCACTTCATAAGCACGCAGTAAATTATCCCTATAGCCTCATTAGTGCTCTCTCTTCAGAATCACCTTGAAAACATACACTTTCTTACTATCCCTTCTCTCTGGGTTGTTTTAGAACGATATACACAAGCAAAAGAGATCTACCAGGAAGCACTGAAGCAAGCAGAGCTGAAGAGAGATGAAATTTCTATACAGCACATCAGGGAAGAGTTGGCTGAGCTGTCAAGGAAAAGTATACCTTTGACTTAAATTGTCAAGCTCTAAATCCATTTTTGTGTAGGGAGAATAATGTCTAGTAATGCAGAAGAATAGCTATTATTCCTGTCTCTGTGGCACCCAAATCAATGGCTTAAATCTGTCGTTTTTGGTATTCAGGTTTCCTCAATTTTGCCTTAGTGAAGGACGAGTTATATACACTGCCGTTTTTGTATTAGGAAAAATGACTTTCATTCTCAATGATTATGATCTTTCAGGACTGCTATTAAGTAATGGTTTCAGTTGTAACATATTGACTAGATGCTGTCCCTGCTGGTCTAAGTAGAACTGTAGATTAATATGGGCTGGCTTTCCTGTGGGCTGTGGGTGTGGTGATTCAGCCCGGCATTTCTATCATCAGTTTGTGGTCTACTGATTTCCTGCCCTCTCTTCTCTTTATCACTATCTGGCAAACTGACCAGAATTATTACCTTTCTCATGGCAAAGGGGGATTATGGTGAGTTTTTCTTATAATCTGTTTCATGCACCACAATGGAATTTAATGCATAAAAGAGAAAAAGTAAGTTTCCTACCAGCATCCAGCACAAAATTTTAAAGTGGGAATTGGGCATGTGACAGTATATAGCACCCAAATTTTATTTGAATTTAAATAAAAGTGAACCATATGTATCTGGTTATATAAAACTACTTAAAAATAGGGGTGGGCTAGAAGGAATGATGTAACCTTTTGTCGATGTTATCTGAGCACTCTACTTCCCAGCCTTAGTCACACAACTGAGTCACCTCAAGTACTCTTTAAAGACACACACACCCAGGGCTGAGTCAGAATAGGGCCCTACAGGTGTATTTCAAAACTTCTTGTAATTCTGATGTGTACTGCTGGTATAGTTGAACTACTGACGTGGATCTTAGTCCTAGCCTTTTTGCTTTTGTGATTTCAGTATCTTCATCTGTGAAGTAGGGAAACACTGAGATTCTTTCTTAGCCATGGGAGAAGGTATTTGATTAGATGACTTTGAATGAATAGACTGCTGTGCTAAAAGAGCTTATCACATTGCCGCAAAAAGTATGTAAAGATACACAGGTGGATGCTCTTACCTCAGCAGTTGTACAAATATATCTTGAGCCATTTACCTAAGGGAAAAGACAGTTTTTCTAGGCACCATGAAGGAATACTGAAACTGTTGGTATGCCTGTGTGGGTGGGATGTGAGTGGGACTGATAAACTGATATTTTTGGTTCGTATGTACATACTGGAAGAATCTTTTCGTAATAAACGAGACTACACAACAATATTGTACGTATCCCAGTAATCTTTGCATTTCTTAAAAAACAAAACAAACAAAAAAAAAACTTCCTGAAGAATTAATGAAAACACCGGAAACCTAAGGTCCAAATCCTCAGGGATTAGACTACAACTAGAATTTTGTTCTGTCTAATCTCATATTATTTACCACCTAGATAATGCCATTAATCAAGTCTAGCTCAGAGAGATAAATACAATATAAATCAGACTGAGTGTCAGTAGAAACCAGTATTAACATATGGTGATTTCTTTAAAAAATTAATGTCAACCACTTACCTTTTGCATTGAGAATGTTTTTACTTTTTCACAATTTGCAGGGGTTACTGAAAGGTTTTTCATTGCAAGTTTTATTTATTTATTTATTTGTTTTAAATCATCCACAGTAATTAAGTTCATGGTCCGGTTGTTGGAAACACTAGGAGTTTTCAGGACAGTCTCTTCTTGTGGGTGTTCTCATTACAGTTCATTTACACTGTTGTAAAATAAGGTACTGAAGCAAAGGGAGGACTGATCTCCTTTACTGACTGGTCCAAATTCAAAAGTGAATTGGTTAAAATTATATGACTAAATTTTTGGACTGTCCAATGGTCAGTGGAGTTTTTCAGTTTTAAAAATAGAATCAGTGTACAAAGATTAAAGCATTATGAAATTTCCAGTCATAAATATGCACTATAAAATTGGCTGTCAGAATATTTCTATGAAGCGTACTTGGAAGACTTTAGTTCTGAGGGTTAAAAAAACTCACATGTAAGGATATAGTGTCACAGCACTGAAATCTAAGCCTACAAATATCAGGCCTTGGTTTGCAGTGAACTTCAGTAAGTTGTCAGGTACTGCTCCATGCTGTGCTTACCACTTAGATCGTGATAAGGTGAACCTCCACAGGTAAGCCATGTGAGAATTTGGTCCTTTCATTTTTTTTTGTTTTTGGAACCAAGAACTGTTATTGGATTTTAACTCTCATTCTGAGATTTCTTCTCCAGGTGATGGTAAATAAAGTAATACGCACATGCATCATGATGAGGATAGAGTAGGTGGTTCACAGCAGCTCACCTTCAGGTCCTCAAGTGGAACTGCAAGAGTGACAAGTTAGGCTCTGATCTGACATGTTCTCAGAAACTATACAGTTGACCTTCAAACAATGCAGGAATTAGGGTCATGGACCCCCTAAGTAGTCAGAAATCCACATCTAACTTTGTCTCTTACAAAACTTAATGTCTACTGTTGACCAGAAGGCTTACGGATAACATAGTCGATTGACACATATTTTGTGTATGTATTATATGCTATATTCTTACAATAAAGTAAGCTAGAGAAGAGAAAATGTTATTAGGAAGATTATAAGGAAGAGAAAATATATTTACTATTCATTAAGTGGAAGTAGATCATCATGAAGGTCTTCATCCTCATCATCTTCATGTTGAGTAGGCCGAGGAAGAGAAGGGGTTGGTCTTGCTCTCTCGGGTGGCAGAGGTGGAAGAAAATCCATGTATAGTGGCCCCACACAGTTCAAACCCATGTTGTTCAAGGGTCAACTGCATTCTCACTCCGAATACCTTAAGACCCTCAGGGTCATAGAAAAATACCATCATAATCTCTTTTATGGTAGGTTGGCAATATAAATTATTAACAAACTCTAAAATATTACCAGTACCTCAAAAAAAATCCATCAGAAAACTGTAAAGTGGAACATTTAGTCATTGTTTCTCATTCATATTGAAATTTTTATGTGTTTACATATACCTATTGTAAAAATAATACCAACTTTCCAAGTAATAGGAATGCTGAGCACTAAGCCTGATCTAAAGTTTATGCTAGAGACCTCAGGTATACCGGAGTGGGACAGGGACAGAAATGAAAGATTTCACTGAAGACAAATGTGAGCTTATGGCCTATCTCTGTCACTAGTTTAACTACATGGGCAAAGTACTAAGCCTGTGTCTTCATCCCAACATAGGGATTAGATACCAGTGATAGGAGGGTCTTGGTCAGCAGCTAATCATAGAGCTGCTTCCTTAAAAGCTTTGAGTACTTTTCTTTAAAAGTTTAGGTCTACTTAAAAGTCTGTAAAGTGCTAATTTTTATCATCCTGAGAGATCTATTTCTCCCCTTTCCAGTTGCCAGTGGCATTCTCCCAAAACTGTTAGTATCTGTATGTTATGGAAAGGTACTTAAATGCTATGATAAATTGTATGAAAAAAACTTTAAAATTCAGCAAGCAATTCTTAAAGATAAAACTGGCCCTCTAGTACCGTAATTAGTTTAGAATTCCATCTTTTAAATTATTTGCACCTTGAGAATCTGTGATATGAAACATTTAGCAGTAAACTCTTGTCCCAAGGAAGCAAAGTGAAAGTAAGCGCTGATCCGGAGCAATGTGGAAAAGGGCTGAGTTCACCATGAGTTTTTCAGGATGCAGCACAAAGCACATCTAAATACTACATAGATCATTATCTTTTAACTTGACCAATCATAGCAAACTAAGGGAAAAATACGTAAGCTTTTTCTTTGGAACCTGAGACACCAGGAGCCTTAAACCACAAATAATCTACTATAGCTATGGACAGGGTAGTCAAATTTATTTCAAAACAAAAGCTTTGTTGGGCTGCATCAAATGCAGGAGAAAAGGAATACTTAGGGGCATGGTTAAATTACCAGTGTGCATAACAGTGAGGTATGCCTCAAATAAGCTTTTAAAACTTTATAAACTGAACTAGAACATACCCATGCAGTAATATTTTTTCAGTGCTACTAATGGAAAAAAAAAGTAAAGCCTGCACTGGAAATTTACAATATGGCAGAATTTGTTACCTCTACCTTTTGACTCAAATGTACAGATTTTATGACAGGGTCTGTGTTAAAAATCTAAACATTTCCACAAGATTTTAAACATCACTGGAAAGCTGAATTTAGAGGAAACAAAATCAGATAAAAGTACAATGCCCGTGACAGCCAACATTATGTAACTGGGCTGTATGAGGTTGTTTAGAAGGCTAGGGTTAAAAAGATAGACAAAAAGATTTTTAAAAATCACCCCCAAAGTTGATGCGCTGATTTGAACATAAGTACACCAGATACTACAGCAAGGGGATATACACTGCAAAAAGATAATCTATTTACAGAAGAGTGATTTAAAGACATTATGGTTTTCTTTACAAACAGATGTAAGAACAGGAACTGTCCACTTTTTAAAAACTCTACATTTCAACCCTCCACTATTACAGTCCACTGAATTGCCTGTATCAAAGGCAGTATTTTTTGTTTTTTGTTTTGTTGACTCTCCAAATAAATTTCCATCATTTCTTCATCATCTGTGGGCTGGCTGTCCTGAAAAGTCTCAGGGCATAAGTCATAGGAGGGCAGGTTTTTGACCTGCTACTAAAAATTAAACCATCAAAAACTGGAGATCCCTTTCCTGCACCCTGTTCCTCTCACTTTGTGCAGTTCAGTCATCACTGTCTGACAAGGTCTCGTACTGTGCTGAGAGGAGCGGGGCAGGCTCTCGCTCCCAGATCCTGTTCTGTTGGTGAGGAGCTGCTTGGTTCACAGCAGACGGAGCACATGCAATCGGCGTTGGTGGCGTACTGCTTAGCATCCGCATAGTCAAAGGGTTATAGGGAAACTGAGTTGAGCCTGACAAAAGAAAAATTAGGTTTTCATTGTCGTGAGCATACCTTCTATTTCATCCAATCCAACTTTTGTAGGATGGAGCAGGATTACTCTAAAATGGTCATGTGACACCATGAAAACAAAATGAATACAACACAGAAGGCCCAAGTCTCACCACTTAAATCCTAGTCAATGATACGTAGCAATCAGTTCGGGTCCAAAAAAGAAGAGTAACACGAGGAGCATCTGGGTGAGGGCTGCTTAGCCCAGAAGAGAAAGCCCAGGATAGATTTTTAGTTAAGTCTATAACTATCAAGTGTTTCCATGGAGAATCCAAGTGGACCTATTAAGTATTAAGCTCTAATTGAAACACGCATCAGGTTATACCAAGAGCTTTCTTAACTCTTCAGGAGAAATGCAAAAGTATCAAAGGACAAGTAGCCAGGAATTTGAGCAGACTGAGGGGCAGCAGGATGCGTGTCATCTGCTGACTCTGACTAGGTAGATTTTAAAGTATAAAGACAGAAATGAGGTAATTAATGAACACTGCTACCCTTCATCAGTTTCTAGATGTTTAACTGTCCCCAGAAAGTCTCCTACAGCTTAAGAAACCCCCAAAACATAAAACATAACCATTTTATCAAATAGTAAATCTCATGTATGGTCTAATAATACTAACCCCAAGAGAGACTTGAGAAGCAGCAATCACTGGTCTAGGCTGAAAGCTTTCAAATTCAAACACAACCACTTTGCATGTGGCATGAGTTTTATAATGCAAAAGCCTGATATAATTTATATATGTCTTAAGGGGGAGGGCACATTTCAGATTTTTTTCAGTGACATGTATTTAATCCTAAGGAAAAGAGGCTTATGATTCTCTCAAACTTTAAAATCCATAGTATCCCAGTTTTATTCAGAAAGTCTGTTCCTTTTTAAAGCTACCATGATGATAGTCATTTTACGTTTTTTAAAGTTTACAAATAGGCACAAAATAGAACATAGTATCCTGGAGTATTATTTTTCATCAGTTTGTGTAAATGTAGTGAACGTACAGACAGATGACGTCTGTCGCCCAAGCAGGTGCAGCAGTGCAATCTCAGCTCACTGCAATCTCCGCCTCCCAGGTTCAAGCAATTCTCCCACCTCAGCCTCCCGAGTAGCTGGGATTGCAGGAGCCCACCACTGCACCTGGCTAATTTTTGTATTTTTAGTAGAGACAGAGTTTCACCATGTTGGCCAGGCTGGTCTCAACCACTGACCTCAAGTGATCCGCCCGCCTCAGCCTCCCAAAGTGCTGGGATAACAGACATGAGCCACCACACCAGACCAGATGATGGCTTTTTAAGCTAGTCTTCTCATTTCTAATTTTGATTTCTTAGTATTTCCCTAAGAACTTTTTCTAAGAATGCCAATATGAAAGGCGAAGTTCTCTTAGAAATGGCATGGTACATTCAGGTACAGTTCTCAAAGAACTTAAAACTGCATTGTTTGCTTTGCAGATAGTAAATGTTCACTACCAGTGTAATACAGAAGTGAGAATGGATGAGATTATTTTTTCATAGCTCTTCCTTTGTTTACGGTAACTGGGTTTTGCATTCTAAAAATGTTTCAGGCTATATGTGCATTCAGTTTCTATTCTGGGCATATGCATTGGTTGATGTCTGTAATACTAACACTTTGGGACGCCAAGGCAGGAAGAATGAGTTCAGGAGTTCAAGACCAGCCTGGGTAACAGTGAGATCTCATCTCTACCCAAAAAAAAAAAAAAAAAATTAGCCAGGCATGGTGGTGCACACCTCTAGTAGTCCCAGCTACTTGGGTGGCTCAGGTGGGAGGATCACCTGAACCTCAGAGGTTGAGGCTGCAGTGAGCCATGATCATGCCACTACACTCCAGCCTGGGTGACAGAGCAAGACCACCCAAAAAAAACATTTCTATTCTGGAAAGTAGAACCTATTAATTAAACAGAAATGGAATATAGGTTTCCAAATTAGAAAAATTGCTGAATTTTGAAGAACTAATAACCAAGACATTGATATAAGTTGCTTTGTCTCATTTTCTAACAGTTAAAGCAGGCTCCTTACCTGTTGAAGAGGGCCTGTCTTCCCAGGCCCACCCTGGCGTCTGCCTATGGTAATCCCCTTCTGAATGTACAGAGGAGACTGAAGACGGCCGTTCAGTTCCTAAGTAGCCTTGCCCAGGGATAGGAGATTTAGATTTCCTGCTGTTTGACTTGCTGATCAGCTTTGGTTTGCAAACTCCTCCTAAAAGTGAAATTCAAGTTAAAGTATTAATATATTTAAGTTCTCAAAAATCACCCAAATGCTAATGATTATACAGTGCTAAATGAAAAAAGCAGAATGGTAACATGAAGAATCCAGACCCTAGTACTCAAGGAAATAAAACTTTATAGGGATACCTCAGAGATACTGAGGGTTCAGTAAGTCAGAATCATTTTGCTGATGGATGGTCTTGCCTCCATGTGGATGGCTGCTGACTAATCCACGTGGTGGCTGCCGAAGGCTGGGGGTGGCTGTGGCAATTTGTTTTTTTTAAATGAAATACTTATTTGTAGCATGCAATGATAGCATTTTACCCACAGTAGAACTTTCAAAATTGGAGCGATCCTTAACCCTGCTTTATTAATTGGGTTTATGTAATATTCTAAATCCTTTGTTGTCATTTCAACAATGTTCACAGCATCGTCAGAGGCAGAGTCAATCTAAGAAATCACTTGCTTTGCTTATTCCTAAGAAGCAACTCCTCATTCATTTCAAGTTTAATCATGAGATTGCAGCAATTCAGTGACATCTTCCGGCTCCACTACTAGTTCTAGTTCTCTTGGTATTTCTTTTTTTCTTTTTTAAGGCAGGGTCTCACCTCTGCTGCTCAGGCTGGACTGCAGTGGCACAATCACAGCATACCAGTTCACGAAAGCCTCGACTTCTTGGGCTCAAGCAATCCTCCCACCTCAGAACCAAGTAGCTGGGACCACAGGTGCACACCACCACACTCGGCTACTTTTTAAAATTTTTGCAGAGATGGGGTCTCAGTATGTTGCTCAGGCCAGTGTCAAACTCCTAGATTCAAGTGAGTCTACTGCCTCAGCCACCCAAAGTGCTGGGATTACAGGTATTAGCCATCACACACGGCCTCTCTTGCTATTTCTACCACACCTGCAGTGACTCCCTCCACTGACGTCTTGACCTCCTCCCAAGTTATCCACGGGAGTGGGACTCATCTTCCAAACTCCTGTTAATGTTGATACTCTGATCTTCTCCCATGAATTACAAATGTCTTTAATAGTACCTAAAATGGTGAATCCTTTTCAGAAGGTTTTCAGTTTACTCAGATCCATGAGAGGAATCACTGTGGCGGCTATAGCCTTATAAAATGTATTTTTTTTTTTTTTTTTTTTTT
>NW_016107538.1:1893191-1921370 GCF_001604975.1 Cebus imitator | reverse complement strand
CACCGCAACCTCCGCCTCCCGGGTTCAGGCAATTCTCCTGCCCCAGCCTCCTGAGTCGCTGGGATTACAGGCACGCGCCACCATGCCCAGCTGATTTTTTGTAGTTTTTTAGTAGAGATGGGGTTTCACCGTGTTGACCAGGATGGTCTTGATCTCTTGACCTCGTGATCCACCCGCCTCGGCCTCCCAAAGTGCCGGGATTACAGGCGTGAGCCACCGCGCCCGGCCTAAAATGTATTTCTTAAATAATAAGACCTGGAAGTGGAAATTGCTCCTTGATCCATGGGCTACAGAATGGATGTTGTGTTAGCAGGCATGAAAACAACATCTCTTTGAACCTTTCCTAAAGAGCTCTTGGGTGATTAAGATACGTTGTTAATGAGCAGTAATATTTTGAAAGTCATACTTTTTTTCTAAGTAGTAGGTCTGAACAGTGGGCTTAAAATATTCAGCAAGCCATTCTGTAAACACATGCTGTCGTCTAGGCTTTGCTCCGTTTCTAGAGCACAGGTGAGTAGACCGAGCATAATTCTTAAGTGCCTTAGGATTTTCAGAATGGTAGAGGAGCACTGGCTTCAACTTAAAATCAACACCTGCATTAGCCCCTAACAAGAGAGTCAGCCTGTCTTTTGAAGTTTTGGCCTGTTCCAGTAGAAGGCTGTTTTGTCTGTATGGAAGATCTGTTGTTTAATGTAGTCACCTTTATCAATGTTCTTAGCTAGGTCTTCTGAGTAACTTGCTGCAGAGTCTTCATCAGCACTTTCTCCCTCACCTTGCACTTTTATGTTAGGGAGAAAGCTTCAGCCTCTCAACCAGCCTCTGCTAGCTTCAATCTTCTCATCTATGGCTTCCTCGCCTCTCTCATTAGAACTGAGGAGTTAGGGCTTGGAACAGGATTAGGTTTTGGCTTAAGGGAATGTTGTGGCTGGTCTTTGGTATTCTATCCAGACCACTAAAACTTTCTGTGTATCACAAAACACTGTTTTACTTTCTTACCATTTGTGTGTTCACTGGAATAACACTTTTAATTTTCTTCAAAAACTTTTCCTTTGCATTTACAATTTGACCAATTGTTTGGTGCATAAGGTCTAGCTTTCTGCCTGTCTTGGCTTTCAACATGCCTTTCTCACTAAGCTACTAAGTAAGCTTAATCATTTCTAACTTTTGATTTCAAGTGAGAGACTTGTGACTCTTCACTTGAACACTCAGAAGCCATCATAGGGTTATTAACTGGCCTAATTTCAGTATTGTTGTATGTCAGGGAATAAGGAAGCCAGAGGAGGTGAGAGACAGGGAACAACTGTCAGTGGAGCAGTCAGGAAACACACCGCCATTTTTTATTTTTATTTTTATTTTTTGGGATGGAGTTTTGCTCTTGTTGTCCAGGCTAGAGTGCAATGGCACAATCTTGGCTCACCGCAACCTCCGCCTCCTGGGTTCAGTGATTCTCCTGCCTCAGCCTCCTGAGTAGCTGGGATTACAGGCATATGCCAGCAAGCCAGGCTTATTCAGTATTTTTAGTAGAGATGGGGTTTCTCCGTGGCTGGTCTCGAACACCTGACCTCAGGTGATCCGCCTGCCTTAGCATCCCAAAGTGCTGGGATTACAGGCATGAGCCACTGCGCCCCAGCCAAGTCTGCCATCTTATACGGGTGCTGCTCATGGTGCCCAAAACAATTACAGTATCAAAGATCACTGATCAGTCACAGAGATAATAATCATGAACAAATTTGAAATATTGTGAGAATTACCAAAATGTGACAGAGACAAAAAGGAGAATGCATGCTATTAGAAAAATAGTGCCGACAGACTTGCAGCGTTGCCACAAACCTACAGTTAAAACACACACACACACACACACACACACAAAAAAAAAAAAAAAACGAGGTATGCTTGTATTTAAAAGAAAGCCAGAATTTCACTTGTAGCAATCAAAACAAAAAACCAGGGTCGTCCTCCTGCCATTAATTTTAAAATGTGGTTATTAAGGAACTGAAATTTCTGGAACTTCAAGGCTTCTTTACTGGCCTCAGAGTACAGAAACTACTAAAGAAAGAAGGCAGGGTGACAAAAATCATACCTCACAATGACCAACCCCCCTTTCCAACTGGAGTTAACAACACACCACACAAAGAAACAGTATGTAAAGGAAAAAGTGCAAAACAAAGCTTCTTTATGCTACTACAGGACTTGAGCAGAGGCCCAGCAAGTGTTGGTAGCCCTTTCTGTTATCCCAGACTTTGCAGCTGATGAACTCAGCAGAAGTTCACATAAGTGAGACACCTCTGACTGTGCTCTAGAAGAAAACGTGAAAAAGATCTCAGAAGAGATCAGAGCCCAGGTCACCAGCAAATATTAGCCCCAGCAGAACAACTTCACACTGCCCCAAATTCCCATACAACCCGTACAGTGTAACTGCCTAAGTCACCAGTCTTATAACCTTAAAACACACACACACTTAAAGCCAATAAAAATTGGAAGGTAAGAACAGAAAGAGGAAGATGATGCTTATTTTTCAGAGCAGGAAGTAAACTGATGAGGTCTTAAAGTTAACATGTATATAGGTTTTTTGGTGTTTTTTTTAAAGACCTCTAATCTTTTTAATCTTTTTCTTAAACACAATATCTAAACTAAAACAGAAACTGCTGAATTTCAAGTAATTTTCAAAAGCGCAAGAGATACTAGTTCTCAAAATATTAAGAAAAGGGTTGTAAGATTAAAACTTAGGATTTTTTTTTTCTGCGCTTGTTTTTAACAGAATGTATAAAATCTTATACTGAGACATGTCTGAAACAATGCTTATCGGATAGAAGCACTAGCATTCTGCATGGTGTAACTTGAAAAGTTAGGTTTTCTCCTTCCCTTTTTTCAGACAGGGTCTTACTTTGTCACCTGGGCTGGAGTGCAGTGGCACAATCCCAGCTCTATGAAACCTCTGCCTCTTTGGGCTCAAGTGATCCTTCCACCTCAGCCCCCACAAGTAGCTGGGATTACAGGCGCAAGCCACCAGGCCCAGCTAATTTTTTGTATTTTTGGGAGAGATGGGGTTTTTCACTCTGTTGCCCAAGCTGGTCTTGAACTCTTTTTTTTTTTTTTTGAGACGGAGTTTCACTCATGTTACCCAGGCTGGAGTGCAATGGCGCGATCTCGGCTCACCGCAACCTCCGCCTCCTGGGTTCAGGCAATTCTCCTGCCTCAGCCTCCTGAGTAGCTGGGATTACAGACACGCGCCACCATGCCCAGCTAATTTTTTGTATTTTTAGTAGAGACGGGGTTTCACCATGTTGACCAGGATGGTCTCGATCTCTTGACCTCGTGATCCACCCGCCTCGGCCTCCCAAAGTGCTGGGATTACAGGCTTGAGCCACCGTGCCCGGCTGGTCCTGAACTCTTGAGCTCAAGTGATCCACCCACCTTGGCCTCCCAAAGTGCTAGGATTACATCTTTTTTCCTAATCTTTTCTTTGGCTAATGTATTTATTTAGAGACAGAGTCTTGTCGCCAGGCTGGAGTGCAGTGGTGTGATCTCGGCTCACTGCAACCTCTGTCTCCTGGGTTCAAGCGATTCTCCTGCCCCAGCCTCCCGAGTAGCTGGGATTACAGGTCTGCGCCACCATGCCCGGTCATTTTTGTATTTTTAGTAGAGACAGGTTTCAGTATGTTGGCCAGAATGGGAGTCTCCCTCTCTAGATCTCGGGATCTGCCCACCTCAGCTTCCCAGAGTGCTGGGATTACAGGTGTGAGCCACCACACCCCGCCAGCTTATAATTGTTTTATACTGAGCCTAATTTTTGCAGTTAAATCATTTTTATTCAAAAACATAATATGTGTGTTACAATTACAATGTAGTATGTATAGATGAGGACTAGATGCAAACAAATAAAAAAATGGACATCCCAGGAGGGTGACACTTTGTGTAATTTTCTTCCTTTTTATTTCTGTTCATGTCATTATAATGTCTTGGTAAGTTTTTAAAAACATTTTTTAAGTAACTGAAATGCTAAGAGGTGACTCTGAGCACATAAAGACATAAATGAAGTCTCTCAGTGATGCACTGGAACTTGGGAAATAAACTGGCTTTGGGGGGAAAAGCAGCAGAAAAGCACTAAAATGAAAGCTATACCTGAATGAGGTGATGGGTCCCCTTCCTCTCTCCGTGTCTCACCACTGGTCACAACTGAGGTGTTGGCAGTACCAGACACTACTCCCATAGGCTGGGACATGACAACTCCATGATCCTCAACTTTGTCATCAAAGCTTCCCATGAGAGCCTTCCTGATAATGTCTTCCAGCCCGAGATTACTGGCAGGATCAGCAAAAGAATGGCCTCTAGAACTAACTGAGCCTGGAAGAGAATCAAAAGCATTTCCACGTCATTTCTGAAAGGCCAATCAGGAAACAAACGTGAACAGTCGCTTCAGCCCACGGAATACATATAGCACTTGGCAAGTCACCTAGAACAATACCAGGACCCACCACACAGAGACCATCTTTTTTTTTTTTGAGACGAAGTCTCACTCTGTCGCACTCAGGCTGGAGTGCAGTGGCACGATCTCGGCTCACTGCAACCTCCGCCCCCAGGTTCAAGGGGTTTTCCTGCCTCAGTCTTCCAAGTAGCTGGGATTACAGGTACCCACCACCACACCCAGTGAAAATTTTGTAATTTTAGTAGAGATGGCGTTTCACCATATTGGTCAGGCTGATCTCAAACTCCCAACTGCAGGTGATCCGCCCACCTTGGCCTCCCAAAGTGCTGGGAGCCACCACGCCTGGCCCAGAGATCATCTTAATCCACAAATAACTCCTTAAGGAAATTTCTTTCCGAAGTGAATCAGTCACCCATACTTCTATTAAAGTTACTCAACAGTTTTCCCAGTTCCCTAGTTTCTGACACTGTTCTTTAATAGTTTCCATTCTTTTTGTTCATTTATCTTTTCCATAGGGATTTATTGGATCTCAGTTCCTTTCTGTGCTACTGACTAAACCTTCCTTCACTAAATTACTTATTCATTTTTCATACTGGAGCAGTCACTTCCCTGGCATACAGTTGCTACTCGGTACATTTGTTGGACTGACTACTGCTGTACCAATTTTGTATTGGTAAATAATGTCTTTACAATCTTACCTGATGTAGTAACTGCTGGCAGATTAAAGATCTCAGTTCCTGGCTGAGCAGCTGCTATATTTAAGCAAAATTTAAGTTAATTAAGATGTGATAATCATATATACCAAACTAAAGTCTCAAAAAATTCCTATAATGAAATTAATCTCTTTATTTTCCATGATCCCCACCTTTGTTTTTCACTCATTGAGTGAAGATAAAATGGAAGAACATTTTTTGAGATGGCGTCTCACTCTGTTGCCCAGGCTTAGTTTTTTAAAAGGAAATCAGGAAATAGGTAAGTAGGAACATCAAAAGAGGATTAGTAAGCTGGGTGCAGTGGTACGCTTCTGGTCCCCCAGCTACTCAGGAGGCTGAGGCAGTAGGACTGCTCAGGAATTTGAGGCCAGCCTGGGCAACACAGTGAGACTCTCCCATCTGTTAATAAAAAAGGAAAAAAAAAAAGAGTGAATAAATAAAGGAGCAATGTAACCCAGAAAAAGGGGAAGAAAGTTTGCACTGCTGGAGAAACACATAGGAAAATGCTGTTCTTAGAACAGGAATCAAGGCTTTCTAATGAAGAAGAAACCTTGGGCTCTGAGATGACCACAACAAGTACCCAGGCAGCCTGGGATTAGATCCTGAGGAAAGCTGCCTCAGTGGATACTACGAAAATGGCTGTGTGTTTCCCTGTATGGCTAACTAGAAACTCAGGATATCTGCTGGAAAAAAAAGACTGTTAATCCTTTTCATTTCTGCTGACTGTGCAACTTGTAACCTGCAGTTTGAAAAACAGCATAAGACCTGTGAACCACCTATAATAAAGCAGTGTGCCTTTATTATAGGGGAAGAATTTAGGACATAAATGGTGTTTCTGTCATTCCTGACTTGATGCTGAGAATTTTAGAGAGAAAAAAGGAATTCAGGAAGCAAGTGGGTGGGCAAATGATGTCCCAAAAAATGTGAAAATTTTTTCTTTGTTTTGAGACACAGTTTTGTTCTTGTCACCCATGGTGGAGTACAATAGTATGATCTAGGCTCACTGCAGCCTCTGCCGCCCAGGTTCAGGCAATTCTCCTGCCTCAGCTTCCCAAGTAGCTGGGATTACAGGCCTCCACCACCACGTCCAGCTAAGTTTTGTACTTTTAGTAGAGACAGGGTTTCACCATGTTGGCCAGGCTGGTCTCAAACTCTTGACCTCAGGTGATCCACCTGCCTTCCAAAGTGCTGGGATTGTAGGCATGGGCCACTGTGCTCAGCCAGAATGTGAAATTTCTAATGAGACCAAAGAAAGATGGACTCTTAACCAAAGGGTGAGCACATTAAAGAAGAGGGAAGAGCGCATGTGCCTAGAAGCAAACTTGGTTGATCAGGGAGGCTTTAAACTGACAAAGAGAGAAGTCTTCAGAAGAACCAGGAAACAATGGCCATGGATGATAGTCTTACTTATGAGCCAAGTGACACGGTAAATAAACTGAGCCTGAAATAACAGAGCCTTGTTATCATGAAGTGCGTGGAAGAGGAGTCATTCATTCATTAGATATTTAATTGAGCAGTTATTTGGCTGAATCATAAGATTACCTTCTTATTGATCAAAAATGGTCAGATGAAGACAATTTCCAATAGTTAACCAATGATAATCCTTAGATACTACATTTGCAGAATACCCCTTCCTTGGCTTATGGAGCTTACAGTGCAGTGTGGTGCTTCCTGAGGCCATACAAATCAGAATCACCTGGGGTAGCTTAGTAAATTTTCTACATTCCTAGGGCCCCATAATTCAACTATTTAATAAGCAATCCAGGTGACTAGTACCTACTGTTGAGCAAGAATGTGGTAACTGCTCAGAAATTAGCAGAAGGGAAGGTAGACATGTGAAAGCCACGGTGGAGGCCAACTTGACAGGAGGAAGTAACTCCCAACAGGAGACAGAGAGGCCAGGATAGTGATGGCCAGAGTGAGGGCAACTGTGGTAGGGAAGGAAGAACTTTTTGTGTGGGAAGGTAGAATATGAATTCAATTTTAGATGCTTAGGGAGCCAGTAAGTTAGTCAAGAAGTAATGAGGTCTGCAAAGATATGTAAGTAGAGCTTGGCAGGAAAAGCTGCACTGCAGGTACAAATTTGGGAGTTTTGAGCATACAACTGACCATTCATATCCCCAGAGTAGATGAGACGACCCAGATTATAAAGCATGAGGAGAAAGGGACTAAGAAGTGAGCCCTGGGGAAAACCAACAATCAAGGGCCAGGCAAAGCAAGACTGAGCTTCTAAGGACACGGAAATGGCCAGAGAAGTGGAAAGAGGAGAACATGGTATCAGAAAGCCAAGAGAAGAAAGCATTTTGGGAAAAGGAAAGTGGTTCCCTATGTTAAAAGCTGCAAAGAGATCCAATAAAGTAAATTTTAAAGCATTAAGGTTTTCAAAAAAATAAAGTCACTGATGTCCTTGGGAACACTGAGCAGTGCTCAGATGCAATGAGGTGAAGTGAGGCTGTGCTGGCTGCTGATGGGTTGCATTTAGTTCTACTTCCCCGTGAGGGCTAAATGTGCCATGGTGGGCCCACTGGTTCTTTAATATAAGTTATCCTTTCCACCATGAAAAACAGGTCTTGCCAAAAAAAAAAAAAAAAAAATCCCAGACTTGAAAGCAGTTCTGTTAGTACTTCCCTTAAGACATGATTATCTCCTATTAAAGTTAAGTATTCATTTCATCATGCATTTTCAGAGAATAGAGACCATCCATCATACTAAAATACCCAATATAGCAGTATCCTACTCAACACATTAGGCAAGAAGGAAAATCTATAAAGTAGGCTTCTTCAGTTCATACAGGGTATTTCTCTGTCAAGAGTTTCCCACTTCAAGGGCAAGACAAAGACTAGAGGATGAGAGTAAACCATACAACGGTGAAATGATTTGAATCTCAGTTCCTGGCTGCTCTGGTACCTCTAGCTCTCCATGCTCGCACAAATTCATCTCTGGGTTCCGAGAGCATTTGAAAACGAGAGCATATTTTTGTTGGTGACACTTGAGGAGCTGTAAATAATAAACTGTTAAAGACTGGAGATAGAAAATAATAGTAACAGTCCTTTTTGAAAAGAAGGGCAGCCGGGCGTGGTGGTTCATGCCTGTAATCCCCGCACTTTGGGAGGCCAAGGCAGGTGGATCACGTGATGTCAGGAGTTCGAGATCAGCCTGGCCAACATGGAGAAACCCCATCTCTACTAAAAATACAAAATTAGCCAGGCATAGTGGCAGGCGCCTGTAATCTCAGCTACTCAGGAGGCTGAAGCAGGAGAATCACTTGAACCCAGGAGGCCGAGGCTGTGGTGAGCCAAGATTGCACCACTGCACTCCAGCCTGGATGACAGAGCAAGACTCAGGTCCCCCCACAAAAAAAGAAAGGCCATCTGTAAGCCTGATAACAATTCTGGTCAGCATTCTAAAATATTTGTCTTTTAGATGATTTTCTTGCCACCTAAACAGATAATCTAGTAATTAAGAGCAAGGACAAGTTCACAAACTGGTGACACTGGCTCATCCTTTTCTCCTTGGCATTCAACATTTATCAGTCACACAGAGTGACAGATCTAAACACACATCCACCAGGCAGTTCACAGTGCAAGGCCCCCACTTTCCTTTCTTTTGACAGGGTCAGAAGACTAGTACATGGTAAATTACAGAAATAAAGCAGATTACCCTTTCCTCAGCTGCTGTCACAGTGCCTGGTCTTTCTGAGGAAGCTGAGCCGTGTTGGGGTGAGGCTCTCATTTCATCACGCAACTAACACTGTGTCCAGCAGCGCCAGCCCCACACTCGCCCACGCCATGGCCCCCGTCTCTGAGCACGCCTGCATCTACTTGGCCCTCACTGCATGAAGATGAGGTGACCATCTTGGAGGATAAGATCAATGCCCTCATTAAAGCAGCTGGTGTAAATGTTGAACCTTTTTGGCCTGGCTTGTTTGCAAATGCCCTGGGCAGTGTCAAAATTGGGAGCTTCATCTGCAGTGTAGCAGCTGGTGAACCTACTCCAGCAGCTAGTGCTGCACCAGCAGGAGGTCGTGCCCCCTCCACTGGCTCCAGCTAAGAAGTAAGTGGAAGCAAAGAAACAAGAATCTGTGGGGGTCTGATGATGACATGAACTTTGGTCATTTTGACTAAATCTCTTATAATATGTTCAATACAAAGCTGAACTTTAAACAAATAAAGAATAAAGCAGACAGTGGTATACCCAAAGTCTCTCTATCACGAGGACTAACCTAGGAAAAGACCGATAAGACCAGGGAGACAGTAAAAGTGAGTGTGCTGACAGAGGATGCGGAGGTTCTGATTAATACTTGTATATCAACCCAGAGGAAAGGTTCTGCCACAGAGCATTAGCTAGGGTATCTTACCAACAATCTGGCTAGGATGCTGAGTGTGGAACTGTTACAAGCCAGTTGGTCCATCATTAGCAACATGGATTCTGGAGTTGGAATGCCTGGGTTTGAGCTGCAGCCTCATTACTATGTTAACCGTGCCAGCTCTTAAACCTGAGTCTCAGTTTCCTCGGCTACAACAGTGGAGATAATTATAATGTGTAACATGTAGGGTTGCTGTGAGGATTAAATGAGATTATATCTACACATGCTTTGAATAGAGCTTAGCACATAGTATGTGCCAGATAACCTTTTGCTACCATTATTATTTTTAATTTTATTTTATTATTTTTTTGAGATGGAGACTCACTCTGTTACACAGGCTGCAGTGCTGCAGTAGCACAATCTTGGCTCACTGCAACCTCTGCCTCCCAGGTTCAAGCGATTCTCATGCTTCAGACTCCCGAGTAGCTGGGATTATAGGTACACACAATCATGACCAGCTGATTTTTGTATTTTTAGTAGAGATGGGGTTTCACCATGTTACCCAGGCTGGTCTCAAACTCCTGACTTTAAGTGATCTGCCTGCCTCAGCCTCCCAAAGTGCTGGGATTACAGGCGTGAGCCACCACACACCAGCCAATCTTTAATTTTTTTTTTTTTTAAGACAGAGTCGTGTTCTGTCGCCCAGGCTGGAGTGCAGTGGCACGATCTTGGCTCACTGCAACCTCCACCTCCCAGGTTCAAGCGATTCTCCTGCTCAGCCTCTTGAGTAGCTGAGATTACAGGCACACGCGACCACGCCCAGCTAACTTTTTTTGTATTTTCAGTAGAGACGGGGTTTCACCATGTTGGTCAGGCTGGTCTCAAGCCTTGTGATCTGCCCGCCTGGGCCTCCCAAAGTGCTGTGATTACAGGCGTGGGCTACCGTGCCTGGCCAATTTTTTTTTTTTTTTTTTTTTGTTTTTTTGAGACGTCTCACTCTGTGGCCTAGGCTGGAATGCAGTGACCCAGTCATGGCTCACTGCAGCCGCAACTTCCCAGGCTCAAGCGATCCGCCCACCTCAGCTTCCCACGTAAATGGGACCACAGGGGCATATACCACCACGCCCAGCTGATTTTTTTTTATATTTTGTAGAGACGGGGTCTCTCTGTGTTCTCCATGCTAGTCTTGAACTCCTGGGCCCAATCAATCCTCCTATCTTGGCCTCCCAAAGTGCTGAGATTCCAGGTGTGAGCCACCGTGCCTGGCCAATGTTATATTTTTACACTGTGAGTTTATCAGAGTTGCTTATGAATAGTGAATGACTCAAGTGAAGTCCAGAAAGACACTGGTAAGGTAGAAAAAATAGCTGGACTGGAGCAAGCACAGACAGACTTGGACTTGTCCTGTACATGGAGCTAGTTATTGCAAAAGTAGAGCAAGGGCAAGGTGTGGATTAATAGTAGCCCAAGACCTTGACATCAACATTCGAACTAAGTACACTATAACATTGTAACCAAAAAAGCTAATACAGTTTTAGGCTACTTTAAAAATGATGTCACACCTGTAACTCCAGCACTCTGGGAGTCCGAGGCAGGTGGATCACGAGGTCAAGAGACCAAGATCATCCTGGCCAACATGGTGAAACCCTGTCTCTACTAAAAATACAAAAAAATTAGCTGGGCATGGTGGTGCACCACCTGTAGTCCCACCTGCTTGGGGAGGCTGAGGCAGGAGAATCGCTTGAACCCAGGAGGCAGAGGTTGCAGTGAGCTGAGATTGCGCCACTGCATTCCAGCCTGGCAACAGAGTGAGACCGTCTCAAAAAAAAAAAAAAAAAAAAAAAAAAAAAAAAAAAAAAAAAAAAAAAAAAAAAAAAAAAAAAAGATGAATTCAGCATATATCATATTACACTACTCTATTCTGTATTACTTGGAACCTGGTAAAAGGCTAGGCTAAACGTTTTTGGTGGAGAATAATTGAGATGGTAGGGGTACTCATAATGAGGACATGTGATAAACAGATGATGAAACTGGGGACACTGATTGAAATGACCCCTGAAGGACATGTCTTCAAATATCTGTCGGGATGGGCCCAAATGGACAAAAGTAAGACTCACGGGTAGGGGAGAAAGAAAAACTACGGAGAGTTAATCCAGTCCCCTATAAGGAAAAGTAACCTAGAAGACACAGCATTTGTTCAAAGAGAAACAGCACAACTTCAGAAAGGAGCGAGCTCCTGCTTCCTCATTAGAACTCTTCATGGGCTGGAGGCACTTGAGAAGGAATGCTAGGATCAGATGTGTTGGACAGCTGCCTGGTAAAGAGCCTTCAAAGTCAAGCATTATAGGAAAGGCAACACTAGAGATATCATTATTAATGCATGTTTTATTTGAGGTTCATGAAAGAAATCCCACTTACCCATATCAGAGTCACCTCCACCAGAGGAGTTCAACTTACGAAAAATCTCCTGCTTCTTTGATTTAACCATGGGTGATGTGTTTTCAAGCTTGGTGAAGAATGAAGGCAAGTAGCTTATACTCCCTGGTGAGCGGGAATCATTCCTGTTAGGGCCAAAGTTAAGTATATTACAACCACGTACTCCTAATCCTGGGGACATTTCTATCAATGATAACAACAGTCAGAGAGTACTTAGGAAACTACTGCCTCCTTGTCCCGTGTTTGTGATTACAGCCCTAAGAAACCGTATGTAATCAAAAGCCATTTAGTACATCATTTGAGGACAGTCAAATGATTTAGCTCTCAAAATGAAATCATAAAGTTAGAATTAGAATGGAGATAATCTAGAGTAGAAATTCTTAGGAAGGAATGAAGCAGCAGCAAATGAATATTAATAGGAAAATTCAAACAGCTTACCATGATTCTGCTTAACAGCACAAACACTGATATATTCATGGTTGCCACATAAACTGCAAACTATTATACTGAATTAGTTTTAAGTACACTAAAATTATAATAGCATGCTTGCCTATAAAACAGCAAGAACTCAGATCTAAGCAATCAACAGTTGGAATGGAATCCAACAGGGATAGTAGAGGAATAAAACTGCCTATTTGTTACAGTCATTTCAAGACACCTAACAAACGAGCTGAGTTTAACATAAAGAGTTTTATGTTTATACACATTTTAAAAAACAACTTTCCCCTAACAGCTCGAGGCCACCAAGGATCTAGGTAGAGCCAGAGATTAGAACAGAGAATACAGGTTACGGACAACCTAATCCAGTCATGTGGATTCATTCATCATTCAAACATAAGAACACTTACTTTATGCCAAGAAAGACAATTAAGGTGTCAGGAATAGGAATAAGACATGGTCCCTGTCCTCAAGAAACTCACAAACATAGGGGGAAAAATATAAACGCATAATGAAATTGAATATCACTCCCTCTCCAAAAATGGATTTTCTTCATTTCATTGAAAAGTAGCAATATCTACTTAGCTGCCTAAGAATAAATGCAATAAATTAGGAGCAACACATTGTAAGAAATGCACTAGAATTTGGAGTTAGAAAGACTTTAGTTTAAAACTGGTCTTCCCCATTAGTATCAGTATGACCATGAGCAAGGGGCATGTCTGGCACTTGGCACATCACCAGAGGGTGTTCCGTGCTAGGCAAACTGCACAAGTATGGACAGAAAGGAATTCAGGGAATAATAAGCAAAATGATATGGACAGAGACTCCAGTGTAGGGGTGAGGCAGTGGGAAGTGAAGCTGAACAGGCAGCATAAACCTGGTCATGCAAGAACTCAGATGCCATGCTAAAGACTGGCTGCTGGATTCTGCATGGGTTTTAGACAAATCACTTAGGTGGAGGTATGGAGACTTACTGGAAAGGAGCCAACTCAAAGGCATCTAATCCAAATGGGGATAATAATTTAATAATTAACAGGATTGAGGTCAGGGCTAGAAAGATGTAAGATAAAATCCATGCAGAGTCCACAGCGCTTGGTGTACAATAAGCATTCAAATGTTGGCTGAATCAATGTGTGACACTTCCCCCTAGACAAAAAACATTAAAAAAAAAAAAACAAAAAAACTATCTAGAAAGATTTAATTTCAAAAAGAATAATGAACAAATATTTTCTAATCATTTAAATATTATGATATTGTGAATGTTTTCTTTTTGCTAAAATCCACTAGCATTAGATCACTAGGAAAACAGACAAATGATACTCTGAGAATCCCATCCAGACATAAAAGCCCAAAGTAGAAAAACGGCACTAACTTAAGGAAATGTTAAAGCATGAGCACCCGCGCCGTGAATCAGTGCTGTCACTAGGACGTACACTTACCTCTGCTCTGTAGGCTCTGAGCCCCTCTGAGACAGGAGCAGCAAGCTGTCCTGTTTCTCATGTACAATTGGAACCTGGGGTGGGGAAATGGGCTCGTAGGGCTCTGAAGAGATGTGACTCCTCTCTGGGGATTTTCCAGGCCTACTAATATAATACATAAAATATTAGATTCTGTTTCAAAGATGTACCTAGGACTTACCTAAACAAACTGCTTAACTTATGACTTCATTCAGAAGAAAGAGCAAAAGCTGCCAATTTCTGTCAGTAAAAAAGTTGCTTCGGGTATTCACTATATACATAGTTATAAAAAAAATAAAACACTCTGTTACTGCCACTTGACCCACGAGTGCCCATGTCATCAGACAGGGCTGCCCAGGCAGCAGCAGCAGCTGCGTCCTGAGGCTCCGCGTGTGTTTCAACGTCAGATGCCATCCCACCCTTGGCTCCTTAGTCCAGGTGAACCCTCAAGGGTTTTCCTATTTTGAGTCATGACTGACCAGTTTCTTCATCATCAAGTTAAAGATAAAGGACTTCAGTACTAAAATGATACCCAAGAAGTTTTATCAGATGAGTCAACACAGGTTTTAGTTACACTATATTATGGCAGAGGTGTTCTCTGCAATTTTATATTTTTTCTCTGGATATTATTTGATAAGAACAATATACGACAGACACACTGTTTAGTTCCCACCATTTATTTTTATTTATTTATTTTTTTTTTGACAAAGTCTGGCTTTGCTGCCCAGGCTGGTGTGCAGTGGCATGATCTTGGCTCACTGCAACCTCTGCCTCCCAGGTTCAAGCAATTCTCCTACCTCAGGCTTCCAAGTAGCTAGGATTACAGGCAAGTGCCACCACGCTAGCTAATTTTTGTATTTTTTTTTAATTTCCTTTTTTTTCTTTTTCTTATTAGCTACTACTCAGCAAAATTTCTGTATTTTTAGTAGAGACAGGGTTTTACTATGTTGGCCAGGCCTCCTGACTTCAGGTGATCTGCCCACCTCAGCCTCCCAAAGTGCTAGGGTTACAGGCATGAGCCACTCTGCCTGGCCCGTTTATCTTATTATTACTATTTTTATTTTTTTAGAGATGGGGTCCTACTCTGTTGCTCAGGCTGGAGTACAAGTATACAAACAATCATAGCTCACTGCAGCCTCAAATATCTGAGCTCAAGTAATCCTGTCAGTTCCATCTCCCAAGTACCTGGGATTACAGGCATGCACTGCCATGCCTAGCTCATGTTTTTATTATATGTTTTATTATGTCGGTGTGGCTCCTTTTAAATTTTTTGTAGAGACGGGGGGTTTCACTATGTTGCTGGCCTCAAATTCCTGGGCTCAAGCAATCCTCCCACCTCAGGGTCCAAAAGTATTGGAAATTATACTTCACCCCACATCCTCTCTCTCTCTCTCTCTCTCTCTTTTTTTTTTAAGACAGAGTCTCCTTCTGTCATCCTGGCTGGAGTGCAGTGGCACAATCCTGGCTCACTACAACCTCCGCCTCCCAGGTTAAAGGGATTCTAGTACCTCAGCCTTCCGAGTAGCTGGGATTACAGGTTGATTGATTTTTGTATTTTTATTAGGGACAGGGTTTCACCACGTTGGCCAGGCTGGTCTCAAACTCCTGACCTCAAGTGATCCACCCACCTTGGACTCCTAAAGTACTGGGATCACAGGCGTGAGCCACCACGCCTGGCCCCCTAAAATTTTTTGACATAGTGATTATGAATATTAAAGCCACCTGTGACTTTCAACATCTGGAATGATGACAGTTATACTTAAGCAAAATTATAATATGATTTGTTATGGCCCTTCCCAATCAGTCCCTTCCAGTTGTTCAAGATAGCCACATTTTTTTTTAGTTGCTTTGGTATTTACCTCCAAAACTTTAAATAATCTTAAATATGTACTTTTTAATTTATCAAACTTGAAACAGTATCTGTCAACTCTCTTCCATGAATGATGACGAATTTATCTTCTCTGTAGTTGCCTATTTTAATTTAATTTTTATTTGAGTTGGAGTCTTACAGTGTCACTGGGGCTGGAGTGCAGTGGTGTGATCTTGGCTCACTGTAACCTTTGCTTCCCAGTTTCAAGAGTTTCTCCTTGCCTCAGCCTCCCAAGTAGCTGGGATTACAAGTGTGCGCTACCATGCCCGGCTAATTTTTTTTTTTTGTATTTTTGGTAGAGACAGGATTTTACTATGTTGGCCAGGCTGGTCTCAAATTCCTGACCTAGTGATCCGCCCACCTGGGCCTCCCGAAGTGCTGGGATTACAGGCATGAGCCACCGTGCCCAGCCTATTTTTATTTTTCTGAGACAGGGTCTCCCTCTGTCACCCAGGCTAGAGTGCAGTAGTACGATCCCTGCTTACTGTAGCCTTGACTTCTGGGCTCAGGCGATCCTCCTAACCTCGGGCTCCCAGGTAGCTGGGACTACAGGTGCACGCCACCATTCCTAGGTAATTTTATGTTTTAGTTTTTTTGTGGAGATGGGGGTCTCACTATGTTACCTAGGCTGGTCTCAAACCCCTGATCTCAAGCGATCCTCTCACCTTGGCCTCCCAGTACACTGAGATTACAAGTGTCAGCCAACCTGCTGGCTTGCCCATTTTATTTTAATTTTGCCCATTTTAACTTTACATAGCATACTTTGGCCTTTGATATTTTCTTTCTTTTTTTTTTAGACAGAGTCTCGTTCTGTTGCCCAGGCTGGAGTGCAGCGGCATGATCTCAGCTTACTGCAGCTTCCGCCTTCAGGGTTTAAATGATTCTCCTGCCTCAGCCTCCCAAGTAGCTAGGAATACAAGTGCACCACACCCAGATAATTTTTGTATTTTCAGTAGATATGGGGTTTCACCATATTGGCCAGGCTGGTCTTGAACTCCTGACCTCGTGATCCACCCACCTTGGCCTCCCAAAGTGCTGGTATTACAGGCGTGAGCCACCTCATCTGGCCAGGCCTTTTACATATTCTTTTTAAAAATGAAGAAATTAGCACACATACCCTTACTTCTACCTCTTTTTCCTATGCAAACTCCACCTCCCAATATCGGTCAACCATTTGTTGATTTACTGCATCACATCCTTTTTTAGAACTACAGAGAAACTCCTCTGTGTTTTGCTTATAAAAATCAGTCCATACAATTACATGGAAATTGAGTAACCTGCTCCTGAATGACTGTTAAGTAAATAAAGAAATTAAAGCAGAAAGCAAGTTCTTTGAAACTAATGAGAACAAAGATATAACATACCAGAATCTCTGGGACACAGCTAAGGCAGTGTTAAGAGGGAAATTTATGGCACTCAATGGCCACATCAAAAAGTTAGAAAGATCTCAAGTTAACAAGTTAACATAACCAAGAGCAAACATATCTCAAGGCTAGCAGAAGACAAGAAATAACCAAAACTGAAGCTGAACTGAAGGAGACTGAGACACACACAAAAAAAAAACACTCAAAAGATCAACAAATTCAGGATCTGGTTTTTAAAAAAAATTAAACAGACCACTAGCTAAGATTAACAGAAAAGATTCAAGTAAACATAATCAGAAATGACAAGGGGAGTCTTACCACTGACCCCACAGAAATACAAACAACCATCAGAGAATATTGTGAACACCTTTATGCATATAAACCTAGGAAATCTAGAAGAAATGGATAAATTTCTGAACACATACACCCTTCCAAAACTGAACCAGGAAGAAACTGATTCCCTGAAGAGAGCGATAATGAGCTCTGAAATTGAGTCAGTAATAAATAGCCTACTACCGAAAAGAAGCCCATGGCCAAATTCACAGCTGAATTCTACCAGATGTACAAGAAGAGCTGACACCATTCCTGCTGAAAATACTCCTCCAAACATTGAGGAAGGACCCTTCCTATCTCATTCTGAGGCCAGCATCGTCCTGATACCAAAACGTGGCAGAGACACAACAACAAAAAAAGAAAACTTCAGGCCAATATCCTTGATGAACGTCGATGCAAAAATCCTCAAAAAAATACTGGCAAACCAAATCTAGCAGGACATTAAAAAACTTATCCGCTGGGCATGGTGGCTCACACCTGTAATCCCAGTACTTTGGGAGGCCGAGGCGGGTGGATCACGAGGTCAGGAGTTTGAGTCCAGCCTGGCCAACACAGTGAAACCCCATCTCTACAAAAAATTTAAAAATTAGCCAGGAATGGTGGCACGTACTTGTAATCCCAGCTACTTGGGAGGCTGAGGCAGGAGAATTGCTTGAACCCAGGAGGCAGAGGTTGTGGCAAGCCGAGATAGCACCACTGCACTCCAGCCTGGGCAACAGAGCGAGACTCTGCCTCAAAGAAAAAAAAACAAAAAACAAACAAAAAAGCTATCCACCACAATGAAGTAGTTTTATCCCTAATATGCAAGGTTGGTTCAATATACACAGATCTCAAGAGATTCAGAAATGGCTTTCAATAAAATTCAGTACCCTTTAATGTTAAAAACTCTCAGTAAACTAGGTATTAAAGAAGGATGCCTCAACATAATAAAAGAGCCATAAATAAAAACCCACAGCTAACATCATACTGAATGGGGAAAGCTGGAAGTGTTCCTCTTGAAAGTCAGCATAAGACAAGGATGCCCTCTGTCACCACTTTTATTCAACATCCTATTGGAAATCATGGCCAGGGTGATCAGGCAAGAGAAAGAAAGAAAGGGCATCCAAATAGGAAGAAAGGAAGTCAAACTATCTCTGTTTGCAGAGGATATAATCCTCTATCTAGAAAACTCCATAGACTCAGCCCCAAAGCTCCTAAAGCTGATAAACAACTTCAGCAAAGTCTCAGGGTACAACATCAATATGCAAAAAATCACTAGCATTCCTATACACCAACAAGAGTCAAGCCGACAGCCAAGTAAGGAATGCAATTTGATTCACAACTGCCACAAAAAGAATAAAATACCTAGGAATACAGCTAACCAGGGAGGTGAAAGATCTCTGCAAGGAGAACTACAAAACACTTCTAAAAAAAATAAAAGATGACATAAACAAATGAACAAACATTCCATGCTCATGGATAGGAATAATCAATATTGTTAAAATGGCCACACTGCCCAAAGCAGTTTACAGATTCAATGCTATTCCTATTAAACTAACAAGGACATTCTTCACAGAACTAAAAAACAACAATTTAAAAATTCATATAGATCCAAAAAAAAGAGCCCAAACAACCAAGGCAATACTAAACAAAAAGAACAAAGCTGTAGGCGTCACACTACCTGCTTCAAACTATAATACAGGACTATAGTAACCAAAACAGCATGGTACTGGTACAAAAATAAGACACACAGATCAATGGAACAGAATAGAGAACCCATAAATGAGGTCTCACACCTACAACTATCTGATTTTTTACAAACCTGACAAAAACAAGCAATGAGGAAAAGATTCCCTATCAATAAATGGTGCTGGGATAACTAGATATCACATGCAGAAGATTAAAACTGGGCCCCTTCTTGCTGGGGGGGGTGGCTCTTGCCTGTAATCCCAGCACTTTGGGAGGCCAAGGTGGGTGGATCACCTGAGGTGAGGAGTTTGAGACCAACCTGGCCAACCTGGTGAAACCCTGTCTCTACTATAAATACAAAAATTAGCTGGGCATGGTGGTGGGTGCCTGTAATCCCAGCTACTCAGGAGGCTGGGGCAGGAGAATCACTTGAACCTGGGAGGCAGAGGTTTCAGTGAACTGAGATCACGCTACTACATTCCAGCCTGCGCAACAAGACTAAATTCCGTCTCAAAGAAAAAAAAAAAAAAAAAAAAAAAGTACCCCTTCCTTATACCATATTTTAAAATTAACTCAAGATGGACTAAAGACTTAAATGTTTTAAAAAAAGCAAAAACAAAAACAAAAAACTATAAAAACCTTGGAAGATAACCTAGGAAATACCTTTCAGGACATAGGCAGAGACAAAGATTTCTAACGAAAACAACTGCAACAAAAGCAAAAATTGACAAGTGGGATCTAATTAAACTAAAGAGCTTCTGCACAGCAAAGGAAACTAACAACAGAGTGAACAGACAATCTACAGAATGGGAGAAAAATTTTGCAAACTATGCATCTGACAAGGTCTAATATCCAGCAATGTATAAACGGCTTAAACAAATTTAAGAAAAAAAACAACTCCATTAAAGAGTGGGCAAAGTGAGTGTGGTGGCATGTGCCTGTAATCCCAGCTACTTGGGAGGCTGAGGTGGGAGAATCACCTGTTACCTGGGAGGCTGAGGCTACACCACTGAAATCCAGCCTGGGCAACAAGAATGAGACTCTGTCTCAAAGCAAACAAAAAAAGAGTAGGCAAAGGACATGAACAGATACTTTCCAAAAGAAGACATAAATGCAGCCAAGAAGCATATGGAAAAAAAAAAAAAGCTCAGTATCACTGACCATTAGAGAAGTGCAAATCAAACAAGGCGCAGGGGCTCACGCCTGTAATCCCACCACTTTGGGAAGCTGAGGCAGGTGGATCAGCTGAGATCAGAGTTCAAGACCAGCTTGGCCAACATAGTGAAACCCCATCTCTACTAAAAGTACAAAAATTAGCCGGGCATGGTGGCAGGCACCTGTAATCCCAGCTACTTGGGAGGCTAAGGCAGGAGAATAGCTTGAACCCAGGAGGCAGAGGTTACAGTTACTTAATATTGCACCACTGCACTCCAGCTTTGGCGACACGACAAGACTCTGTCTCAAAAAAATAAATAAATAAATAAAAGAGAGAGAAATGCAAATCAAAACCACAATGAGACACCATCTCACGCCATCAGAATGGCTATTAAAAAGTGAAAAAATAACAGATCCTGGAAAGGTTGTGGAGAAATGGAACACTTATACACTGTTGGTGGGAGTGTAAATTAGTTCAACCACCATGAAAGACACTGTGTTGATTTCTCAAAGACCTAAATACAGAAATACCATTCAACCCACAATCCCATTACTGGTATATACCCAAAGAAATATAAATCGTTCTATTATAAAGACACATATGTGTGTATGTTCACTGTAGCACTCACTATTCACAATAGCAAAGACATGGAATCAACCCAAATGCCCATCAGTGATTGACTGGATAAAGAAAATGTGGTACATATACACCACGGAATACCATGGAGCCATTAAACAGAATGAGCTCCTGTCCTTTTCAGGGACATGGATGGAGCTGGAGGCCCTTATCCTTAGCAAACTAACGCAGGAACAGAAAACCAAATACCACATGTTCTCACTTATAAGTGGGAGCTAAATGATGAGAACACGCAGACACATAGAGGATAAAAACACACACTGAGGCCTATCAGAGGGTGGAGGTTGGGAGGAGGCGGTGGCTAAGGAAAAAATAACATGAGTTCAGGCTTAATACCTGGGTGACAAAATAATCTTTACAACAAACTGCCACGACACAAGTTTACCTATATAATAAACCTGCACATGTGCTCCTGAACTTAAAATGAAAGTTAAATAAATAAATAAATAAAAATCAGTTGATGCTGTTTTCAAACACCACAGATTATGTAAACATTTTCATCAGGAATGGACCATGACACTACTACAGAGTTTTCAATTTTTCCTTGATAATTGCATTTCTTTTTTTTTGTTTGTTTTGTTTTGGCCAAAAGAGAATAAATGTGCTTTCATCTTATCCTTAAAGTTATCCAACTTCTTCTAATGACTAAGTACGAAATTTACTTCAAAATTATCCAGTTTGGGAGTCAGGCCAAGCGTGGATAAAAATGAAACAAAACTCATCATACACTGATGATTACCAAAATTGGGTGATGGAAACTTAGAAGTGTATTATATTGTTCTCTCTTACTTTCGTATGTATTTGAAAACTTCCACAACAAAATGTTTTTCAAAAAAGAAGACCATCTAGCTTCTTATCTATATTTTTCTTTCTGCTCTTTGCTTACTTTGATGGCTTGGTAGCTAGGCTGGAGAATACTTCTGCTACAAATTTCTGTTTTTCAGGCTCTGAGCCATGGCTTCCACTACTCTGGCTCACCTGTCCTCTATATCTATGGGGTATCTGCCAGAATCTTTGATCTGCTAATAGCTGTCTTATTCTCAGCATTTTTCAGCTCTGTCACCCAGGCTGGAGTGCAGTGGCACAATCTCGGCTCAATGTAACCTCTGCCTCCTCTCTCAAGTTCAAGCGATTCTTCCACCTCAGCCTCCAGAGTAGCTAAGATTACAGGCTATTATGCCCAGCTAATTTTTTTGTATTTTGTAGAGACAGGGTTTCAGCATGTTGACCAGGCTGGTCTTGAGCTCCTAACCTCAGATGATTTGTCCACTTTGCCCTCCCAAAGTGCTGGGATTATAGGCATGAGCCACTGTGCCTGGCCTTCTCAGCATTCTTAAATTTACTTCCCTTTGTACTTGGTAGTGATAATGTAACACATGCTAATATTTAGTCTACCACTTTGAAGCAAATATCCTGTGTCCACTTTATTTTAACCAATCACAGAATATAAGAAGATATGCTCTTTATCAGAGAGCCCTGCCATATAACATGTTTCCACCCATGATGCCGCTATTGACTTCCCTTTCCTTTATTTAATGTCACCTTTTTTTTTAAGTTTTGTAGAGGTGAGATCTCACTGTGTTCCCCAGGCTGGTCTCAAATTCCTGGGCTCAAGCAATCCTCCTACCTCAGCCTCCCAAAGTGCTGGCATTATAAGTATGAGCCACTGTATCCGGCCAATATCACCTTCTTAAACCTCTACTGATACTGATCCAGTAGAAACCATTGAGACAGATAAATATGAGAGGTATTATACGGAAGAGCCACTCAAGTGTCCCTAAACCACTACCAAATTACACATTCTTCTTAACTGTCTTTACAAACCAACAAACCATGCAACTTTTGAATATACATTAAAAAGACGCAGTACCAAATGCCAAGACAGTGGACATTCTAAGAATAATATTCAAGAGAAAAAGCCTTATTTACAATTTCCTAGGAATAAAGGCAAACGAACTTTAGTTGTGAGAAACACATTCCTTATCCTGTAGATACATTCCATTTGTTTCACTGTTGGGAAATTTATATATAATTTGAAATAAAGATCATACCTTCCCCTGGATTTGTCCACAAGATTTTCTGGAGAGACTCTTGAACCTGGTCTTTGATGATGGACAGACTGAACCTGGGATTCTGGGCTGTAACGGTTTGACGTTTTAGTCCTCACAGGTGTAGACACCAAAGAGGATGGTGAGTTCTGGAATGTAGGATTAGGAGGCTGCTGGGGAGTCTGCGAGGAAACTTGATTTCTAGCAAAATCTTGTGTGATAATTTGCTGTGAATGAGAAAAGAAGGAAGTGGTAAAACTCACTGAGTACTTACAAAAAAAGTATTAAGAAATCTAGATATCTTTATTATAATTTTCTTCTTCTACATGAAATTTGCTTTCTGCATGATCAAAAAAGAAAAATTAATAAGAATAATGAAAAACTTACACAGATGTGATCAGCAAGTGTGATCAGCCGATGGGTCCTAGGCACTTGCCCCATTCCCTCTGCCTGTGAAGAAGGGGGCAACTGTTGTTGGGGAGATGGTGATTCCTGCTGTGGTCGATAGTGAGGTAATGGTCCTTCATATTGTCTGGTAGGATCATCTAGTAGAGAACATATAGATGTCTTACTCCAGGAATGCCCATGCCTTTCACTCATTATCAAAGGTTAAATATAATTCAGAAGAACACATGAAAGGGTGTGGTACATAGCTGCAAACAAAGAACTTATCTTAATTTTGGAAAAAATATTATTCACTGACAGAAGTCTGAGGACTAATAGAATAAAACATAAATGCAGAAGTACGCAAACAAATTTAATATAAATTATTTTCTGTATAATTAAAAAATAAAGAATCGATAGCTGAAAAGTTGTTTTTCACTAGTGCAATGTTAAATGTTTCTAAAGCAGGCTCGTATAAGATTACCTTAAACAAAACAAGTTATTTTTTAACATGGTCTAGACAGATAATTAGAAGCAAATGATAAACGCAAATAAGAAAACACGTAAATGGTGGCTTAAAAAGACATACTTTCAGCTTGATTTGCCTTAACAACCTCTGGCTGATAGGTCTGCAGCTTTTCCTGGGGTGGTGCAGGCGAGCTGGCAGGACTTATCACCTCAATAGCATCGCTAGGTGTTTCATACCTGTGAGAAGATACTTTAAGAAAAGAAAATCTGATTTTAAAACTAATCCTAGGAAAAGTTTCTAAAGACTAAGTTCTTCAAACCTATAGCATATTTCAATTCTGATCAGCCACGTTCATTGGTATTCCAGGTTAATGACGGTTTTCTGAAGTTTTACGGGCTTTCAGACATGTTTTAACACCCAATAATAAACACTGAAATGAGCTGGAACAGAGAACAGATTTATGATATTTTCCTGGGAGCTGGAAAAGAAATCACCAGGGAAACATTTATGAGAATAAATTAATTAACAAATGAGGGAGTAGATCTCAATAATTGATTCCAATAATTCCAATTCTGTGGGACATTCTGTTCTTAGAAAAACACTGAGGCTATAAAGCTGTTTCATTCACTACCATAATGATTTTAAAGCTATGGATTACATAACACCATATAACGATTTTCTCAAATAACTGGAGTATTGCTAACAGTTATTTGCTAACAGTTACTCCAAATAGTAATTATTTTTTAGAACCGTGTTACATTGTGAAAATAACCAGAAATGGTAGGGAATATCTGAAGTGAAGTATATTCCCAGAAAGGGAAGATGTCAACCAACTCTGGAGGATGCCCACATCAGAGTCCTCTAAGACGCAGAGGGGCTAAGTGGTGGGGCTGACAGGCAGCTTCTCACAGTCCTGCTATGGCCTCATAGCTGACAGTTGGGGAGAGGCAGATGTAACCACCTGCTCAGGAACTTCTGCATTCAGAGGGCTCTTCACATCCACAAACTACACTACAGAATCTGAGAGCACTGTCAGAGTTCCAAAGGGTACATGGGCCTGGCTGGACACAGATGTAGCAGGTGGGGATGAACTGTGCTCCCTAGCCACCACCTGCTCCTCTGGTACTCAACAGTCCTTCCTACCCCACCAGGTCATGGAAACTGCCACTACTTGGGTTTTAGTACACTTAGGAGATTGGAAACTTGATAAATGGGTCACAAACGATCATTGAGAAACTAAAATATCTATATTCTAAGTAGTTTACAGTAATTTGTGACTTTTGTATCCACTGTTACTCATCACTCTTTATGTATTCAACATCCTAATTCTGCTTACAACTTCCAGTATTCACTCAGTAAGTCTAATTCCAAACTGTGTTCACATTGCTCTTGAAGCCTTAAGGGGAAAGACTATGAAAATGAACTTCACCTTCAGGATTAGGGAGGCTCTCAAGAGTCAAACTGAAAACCTCACTGAAGAACTGTACATAGCCTGTGGACATCATGAAATTCACTGACCAGTGATAAAAAAAGACTACCACATACAGAGACATGGACACTCAGAAAAGATGAACTTTCTGTTTTCACACCTTCTGAAAACCAAATTTTTAGAGCAAGATTTGGTTTCTGATGCAAACGGAAAAGAAATGTTTAATCCAGTGATTAAGGAATCCGTGTGTTATACCATTCAATGAGCCTGGGTGAGATCTCCCAGTGTGCTGGTGACTTCCCTTCAAAAACCCTATTCATACAACTGCAAAATATTTCTTTCTCAGCTAGCAATTTTCTGCAAGCAGAAAATCTATATTGCAGATTTTCCTAATCTCAGGCTAAAAGAAGTCTTTTGTCTACACACTACTATCCTCTCTCTCTAAAAGCCTCACCAATGGGGTAGATGTGACCCAAACAAATTATAATTAAACTAGTGGATATTTTTAAAGGGAACTGCACATTGCATTCTGGAGCATAAGAAATAATTTTTTTCATGATCTCTAACACTACTAAATTTATTCAATGGAGATAACAGAAACATGACTATACAGGATTAAATTACTTCTTCGTAGATGCTTATTTAAATACCTGCTTGTTCTTTCTGCAATTCTACATAGAATTGAAGCAGTAGTTTAAAAGAAAATTTAAAATATAACTTTTCTAGCATTTTAATGTAGTATCAGATTTGCAGGGTAGCCATCACAATGACTAACCAGATTTGAACAAAATCCAACTTGCAAGAAAGATGCAATGTAAATACCAATCACCAATAATAAGGTACTCTCTTAAAAAATCTTTTAAAAATCTGTGTCTTAGAAAAAGGATATTCGAGGCTTTGGGGTATTGGCATAAATATAAAACCATGTCCTAGCAAATGCTTCCTGAGAAATTGCACCTCAGTAGCACAGGGCCTGGCCATATATCCATTACCTTTCAAATGCCTAAATAGGTTAATAAGGTCTGCTTTCTACTTTTCAAATTTAATTACATAAATGGTACAGTTTTCTTGTGGAAAATACATTGATATGCTTATATGTAGGAAACTGGGGATATTTAATCATAAAAACAGCAAAAGATACATTTTTGCATTACATTTACTATCAAGCATTAGGATTTTTAAATACCATAGAGTTTGCTTGACCTAAAGAAAAAAGTAATTCTTTACTCAGACATCACATTGTGAAACTCAGATTGAGATACATACAGCTACTAGAAGAGTCTGAACTTTGAGAGCCACGTTCCCTCGCATCCTTGTCCGAGGCAATTTGCCGGGTGATGATCACGTCTATGAAGTTAGCTGCAGTAATGGTAGTCTTCCCTCGGGTCCTTAGCTCTTCCTCATATCTGGATTTTGGAGGAGGCCCTTTATCTTTCCCAGCCTCAGAATAAACTACTGAAGAATGAGGCTGGGGCTTGCCACTTGGAAAGGCTGAAGAAGTGTATAAACACTGAACAGATCTCTTCTCCACCTCCAGGGTTTTCTGCTCTAGCTGCTGCTGTTCACTAACTGCTGCTGACCTGCTTCTCAAATTTTCTTCTAACCTGGCAGCCTCATGCTTACTCTCTTTTGTTTTGGACACATCCATCTGGGGTGCAGAAGCTGCAGCATCCACAAGAGCGGCCAGGGCATCCGCAGCAGTGTTGTAACGGGAGGATGGCAGACCTTGGCTTATTGAAGGGCCCGCAGCAGGCAGTGGCCTGTAAATAAAACCAAATCACAGCTCTGTGAAAGGAAGACCATTTACTGGGAATGCGGTAGGGAGATGGAAAGACAAACTGCAATTAAAAAAAAAAAGGCTTTGTGGCACAGGGAGAAAAGTATGACTATACTTAGACTACTGCAGTCACAAATTTTAAAATGTATATGCAAGAGACTTTTGTCAAAATGTGTACAAGAGACTGACATGATTCGTAGCTGAGCAGTTGGATCCAAAGGTGTGATTACACTGGTTCCATTGGTTCCTTGGAAAACACTGGGTCTCTGTTGCAACATGGTCTCCTGAGTTCTTACTGAAGGGGAAGGGGAGCGAACATATCCGTGACTGCCAGGTCGGCCAGGCTGTTCTGAGCCTGCAGGGGCAGAAAGAAAAAGGAAGAAAGACATGAGGAGGAAGCTAGAGACAAAAGGAAGCAAGATTTATGGACTGTTTATTTCCTAATATACCTAAAGAGAAAAAAGGAAAACAAGACAAGAAACTTGATAGTCTACTTTCTGGCCTTTCCAGAAATATGTTCTAAAAGTTTCCCAATAAAAACACAATAAGGCCGGGCGCAGTGGCTCACGCCTGTAATCCCAGCACTTTGGGAGGCTGAGGCGGGCGGATCATGAGGTAAAGAGATTGAGACCATCCTGGCCAACATGGTGAAACCCCATCTCAATTAAAAAATACAAAAATTAGCTGGGCATGGTGGCATGTGCCTGTAGTCCCAGCTACTCAGGAGGCTGAGGCAGGAGAATTGCTTAAACCCAAGAGGTGGAGGTTGCAGTGAGCCAAGATCGCACTACTGCACTCCAGCAGCCTGGTGACAGAGTGAGACTCCGTCTCAAGATACAATAAAACTACAGCAGTAACCTGAAATAAAACATCAGCTATCGTTTACTGTCATATCCATTTCTCTGATAAATTTCAATCTTGATTTCGAAAATAAAACAGCACCAACAAGAAGTACTACTACAAAGCATTTCCTCAAACTCTAGTGTGTATATGATTTCCAAAACCACATCAGGCACAACTTTCTAGGCATCATAATGAAAATAATATACCACTGCTATACTAGGGTTTGAGACTGTTTCATTCAACCACAGTTCACCCTGCTTCACTTCTTCACTGTCCCCTTCACAGGTGACTCTTTCAGCAAGCTCTCTTTTGACATGGAATCATTCACATTATCCTCCCACAAAACTTGGCTCCAACAACTATACTTCTTCAATGTTTGAGATATATATATATATATATATATATATATATTTTTTTTTTTTTTTT
>NW_016107538.1:1888721-1892401 GCF_001604975.1 Cebus imitator | reverse complement strand
TTTTTTTGAGAGACAGGGTCTCACTATGTTGCTGAGGATAGTCTTGAATTCCTGGCCTCAAGCAATCTTCCTACCTTGGCCTCCTGAGTAGCTGGGATTATAGGCATGAGCCACCATGGCCAGCTTATCTGAGTACTTCTATGGGATATTTTCCTAGACGTGGAATTACTAGACCAGAATATTTAAAACTTTTATCTCCTTAGAGGCTACACCAATTTATGCTGCCATTGCCAACATATGAGTGTCTGTTTCTGCAGAAACTCCAACACAATATTTATCAACTTTCTTACATGTCTGACACAGAAAAATGGTATCTTTGTGCCTTAAATATAAATTTTTTTCATCTATAGGATCACAAACATTTTAAAAATCTGTCTCTACCAAAGTTCTGTATCATTGTTTGAGAGTTTCTTACTTAAATCAATTTTCCATGTTTTATGCAATTAACATGCAATCAATATTACAGTTCTGCCTTACAATTCATTAAAGCATTTCCTATGGTCAATTCTTAAGTGATTTTTATTGTACACAGATAAAGATACATAGATAATCTTAGTATACATAGATTATACAAGATCCTCTGGGTGAAGTAGTTGTATCTAAATGTGTCTGAGCTTTGCAACCATCGAATTATTTAAGATAACACCTCAGAAATGATATTACCAGACCAAATATGATGACTCACTTTTGGGCTCCATCCATATATTGCCATTCATATTGACTTCAAAGGTTTGTTTCCTATGACAGTATCAATGTGACAACCTCCTGCCACTGTGCCCTTTGCTTCTGCCTCTTTCCCTCTGATCACATCTCTGCTTCCTTTTGCCTTGACCTAGATCAACTGTCCTGGTAATATCTAAAGACTGATCTACTCTTCATACTCTTGCCCCTTAGAAATCTCATTCAAGCCAGATCTTCAGCTCTTGCAAGTTGCCTCCTAAATCAGCATCACCAAGCTCAGTGTCTTCTTCTGAGTACCAGATCAGAGTATCTAACATACAGACATAGTCAATAATTTGATTTAATTAAAAGAACTGAAAAGGGCAAGTATACCATGGATAAAAAAGATTGCCCATGGACACATGAGACTAAGTATAGGTTGGGCATCCCAAATCTGAGTAAGAAATGCTCCAATATCTTTAACTTTTTGAGCTGACATGACACTCAGAGTAAACGCTCACTGGAGCATTTCAAATTTCATCATTTGTGGATTAGGGGTGTCCAACTGGCATAATGCCAATATTCCAAAATCTGAAAAAATCCTGGTTCTAAGCATTTGGTATATTCAATCCGTATGTCTAAAATCATTATCTCTTTGCTGTCTCTCATCATGCTGTATCTTTATTGCAGATTAATCTTGTTTCTCAACTCTTTCTCACTCCCCATATCCAGGTAAGTCCCTTTCAGTCTATAGTGACATTCTTCCCAGCAGTTCTTTCCTGGCCATTCCCAGTGTAAAGTATTCCAGGTGGCCATTAGCACACATAACTACTGACAGTCTCACTGGCCTTCTTGGACCAGCAATACCCTTCAGGGTTTTAATCCACCTATTCCACTCCTGTGTAAATGGCCCTCTGATCATGTCACCTGCCTTCTGAACACAACATTTCATTGTAATTCAAGATGCTACACAAGCTGCTAACTGTATTTTCCATTATCCTCTAAACTCAAGCTCAACAACATGTTTATATCTAGGAGTTTTTGCTAGGGTTGTTCTTTCAGCCTTCAAAGCTCTGTGACCAGCATCTTCAGGCCCAACTGCAGTCCACTGTTTGCACCAAATAAAAATGATACCTTCATCATGAAAACATTTTTCTGTGTAAAATTCATGTCTCTACCATCTCAGCTTCTACAGCATTTTCACCTGTTTTTCACTTGGGGCCTATAATGATGTTGTCTTAGAATTTTTGTTTGCATCAAAATTTTTTGTGTGCAGCATTAAGCACAGCACACAGAACTGCCAAGATGTGTCCAGAGGATGGAAGAGCAATGCCTTTCACTGACCTGGCCGCAGGTAGAGATCGGAGGAAGCCGCAGCAATCCGCTCCCGCTCCTTCTCCCGCTCCCGTTCCCGTTCCCTCTCAGCACTTGCAGCAGCTGCAAGATGTGTTGGGTGTCCTGTAAAACACACACCTGCAGCTTAAAGATAAAAATGTCAACTCACTGAATACATCAAACAATTCTGAAATTCTTAAGTGACTGAAAAATTTTCAAAGAGCTTCAAATTTGGGATAGGAGAAGTTTGTTTTGGCTGGGTGCGGTGGCTCACACCTGTAATCTCAGCACTTTGGGAGGTCAAGGCAGGTAGATCACTGGAAGCCAGGAGTTTGATACCAGCCTGGGCAACACAGTGAGAACCTGACTCTACTAAAAAGGCAAAAAAATTAGCCGGGTGTGGTGGTGCATGCCTGTAATCCCAGCTACTCCAGAGGCTGAGGCACGAGAATCTCTTCAACCTGGGAGATGGAGGTTGCAATGAGCTGAGATCACACCACTGCACTCCAGCCTGGGCAACAGAGCCAGACTCTATCTCCAAAAACAAACAACAAAAACAAAACAAAACAAGAAAAGGAAAAAAGAAAAAGTTTGTTATTATTAAGAGTCCTGGATAACAACTGCAGCATAACATAAGCTTTTAGGGCATTTCTAAGGTTTCTAGTGACAGTTGGCACATAAGAACTACTATTAAACGTTAAATGAAAAACAAGAAACTAGCTGGGCACAGTGACTCGTGACTGTAATCCCAAAACTTTTAGGAGGACGAGGTGGGCAGATCATGAGGTCAGGAGATCGAGACCATCCTGCCTAACATGGTGAAACCCCATCTCTACTAAAAATACAAAAAATTAGCCAGGTATGGTGGTACATGCCTGTAGTCCCAGCTACTCAGGAGGCTGAGGCAGGAGAATCGCTTAAACCCGGGAGGCAGAGGTTGTGGTGAGCTGAGATTGCACCACTGCACTCCAGCCTGGGCGACAGAGCAAGACTCTGTCGGGAAAAAAAAAAAAAAGAAAATAAAAATGAGGAAAAACTGCCCAAAATACCTTAAAAGGCTATGTTGTAAAAATGTGAACACACTTGTTCTATTAGAGAGATGTGTGACTGCAGAATCTTACCTGGAGACATGGAAGCAGAGTTGTATGGCCTGGGAGGGAAAGTAATCTGTGTACCAGGAATATAAGTGATTCTGTCCATGGGAGGAGTACTTGTTCCTCCTGGATGAGGCACTAAAATTGCTGGAGGCATATTGGTCAGGTCAATGATTCCTATCCAAAAGACAAATACAATTTATGTTAAGTGTTATTCTGTAGGTACAGAACCATACGTGACTTTTGGATTTTGTCTATCTCTATGAATCAAGGATAATTTAATATAAACAAAAATGTTTACTATCATCATTATTTTTTTAAGACATTCTTTAACTCTAGAAAAGGATGTTAAATACTCTACTCCACATCAGTAACCTCAAAGTATGGGCAGATTAAAGAGACAGAACAAACTTCTAAGACATCGATTACAAATACTCAGCACAAGGATTTGGTTTAATTTCAGTATTCATTAAAACACCTTGTTTCAATGTATGACTCTGGGCTAAAAAGTCTATGGGAAGAAGGATATAGAGTTCTTTTCTTTCTTTACATCATTCATTCAACAAGTTTTTTTTTTTTTTTTTGTTTTTT
>NW_016107538.1:1885021-1888705 GCF_001604975.1 Cebus imitator | reverse complement strand
TTTTTTTTTTTTTTGGTTTTGAGACGGAGTTTTGTTCTTGTTGCCCAGGCTGGAGTGCAACAGGGCAATCTCAGCTCACTGCAACCTCTGCCTCCCGGGTTCAAGTGATTCTCTTGCCGCAGCCTCCCAAGTAGCTGGGATCACAGGCATGTGCCACCATGCCCAGCTAATTTTGTATTTTTAGTAGCAATGGAGTTTCTCCATGTTGGTTGGGCTGGTCTTGAACTCCCGACCTCAGGTGATCCGCCCACCTCAGCCTCTCAAAGTGATGGGATTACAGACGTGAGCCACCGCGCACAGCCCCATTCAACAAGTATTTATTGAGTACCTAAAAAACACTGGGCAAACATAAATTCTATGAATTCTGAAATGCAAAGACACATACCTCTTGTTGCTGGGTATGGGAGACCCAGTGGCTGCTCTCTTGGGGATAGTCCTCGGGCCACATCTGGACGCAAGTTCACTTGCATCTGTTGTGAGGTAATGTAATCATTTAAGATTGTCTGTCTTGTGTTCTCCATTGCGTAAAGCTGATACTGACTTGGGTAACCTGGAGTTGGTGAAAGCTGTCTCTGAAACAGGTAAGCAGCCGCTGCTGATTGAGAGAATGAGAGAAAGGCAATGAGTTTTGTCCTGGCTGAAATGCATTTGCTAAACCCCATCTACAAATATCATGTGCTGAGCTACTGCACATGGAACTTTTACTTAGCTACAAGGATTAAGGTGGATTTATTTTAGACCTTGATATATCAGCAATATCAATTCTAATTCATTCTACTGTCTAAGATGTAATGGAAAAGGGGAAGGATAACAGTAGCTAAAAACTTTTCAAGTAGTTTTACTTTCAGTCATTGACATGTAACTTTATTACATTTTTATCTGTCATCTGCAAGAGTTGCATTTGAAACTAAAATTATTTTTATAGCACTGATCATCCAATATAACCAACGAAATGTATACAAAACACTTTGTGGCAATCAATCAGCAACTTTACTCTCCAGGGAGTGAAAATGATTAAACTACAAGGATTTAATTAGCCCATGTGTATGGAGCAGAGAAAGGCAAACTTTTGACATAAAGAGCCAAATAGTAAATATTTTAGGCTTTGTGGGCCATTTCGCATCTGTCACAGCTGCTCAACTTCATCACTGTAGCACAAAGAGGGCTAAAGAGAAAAGGAATAAATGGTGTGGCTGTGTCCTAATAAAACTTTATTTACAAACACGAGTGGCAACAGGATTTGGCCAAAAAGCTGTAGTTTTTCACGAGAGAATGACACAAGACATGAGGAAGGGTTAGATGTGGTAAAAAGTAGAAGATAACGTCTCTATCCTTGAAACATAATCCAACTCAGGCTCAAAAACAAGCAAATGAAACCACTACAAAATGAAGACTATGATAAACACTAAACAGAAACTAGAAACATTCCATTTTGTCTGAGAACCTGAGTGACCTATTTTATATGTATATGTTCTCCCTAGAAAAACAAATAACAAGTTTTCTGGAATATTTGCTTCCCTTTCATCTAGAAGGTAGATAAATCTGTCAGCTGACACAATCTGGGAGATAGTGCCCTAAGTAATAGGTATTGGGCTCCTCTGAAACAGTGTTGTCAAGCAACAAATAATTTGATGGTATTTACACAGCTTTTGGATATTTCCCACAGATACTCTGCTATCATGAAATGTAAATAACCGTTAGAATTCTTACTTTTAAAATTTAGCATACTGGTAATGAAAAATTCTTCCCTAAGGACCAAAGTGAGACACATGTATTCTGTGTCCTTATTTCCACCTGAAGGACGTTAAGTAATAAGCAAAGAGTAATTTAGGCCAGAGAAGAGGTCTGAGTAGAAAACACGTTTGTGACTGGGCTCAGCCAATAGTGTCAAGGAAGAGCAAGGACTGCAACCTGGGAGGACAAGGTGCAGCCTCTGGTCCAGCAGATTATAATAGCCCATCTGAGCCTCTCTTAACCAACAGGTGTGACCGCTCCTCTCCCCTCCTTATGTAAAACACCAGGTTCTGTCTACCAATGTCAGTGGTGTTCCAAAGTTTCTTCCAGCTATACTTGTTACTAGAATTATGTAATTTAATGACATAATCCGTAAATCAAAGAAGAATGAAGAGTGGTTTCTCTGAAAACTAAGTTAATAGCTTTGGAAAGACTTGACAGGAGCTGAAACAGGTGTTGAATCTTATTCAAATTTATAAGACTGAAAAAAAAATCTAGAAGGATTTTTATTGCTTGGAAGTGTCTTTACTTGGAAGTTCTAGCTTTACTTAAAAAAAGAAAAACCTGGAAATGTGCATTTCTTTTCTATAAGAAAGACAGTAAGGTTTAATCAATCATTTATGAAAAAGCCATGGCCTGTCTATGGCCATACCACCCGGAACGCGCCCAATCTCGTCTGATTTTGGAAGCTAAGCAGGGTCGGGCCTGGTTAGTACTTGGATGGGAAAAACCCTTGGCCTTAGATCAGAGTACTGGTAGATGAACATCTATTTATGCTGTAAGTTAACATGTTTAAGGCATGCCTCTGTCATTTTAAAATAATTATTCAATTAACCCACTTTTTCAATTAGCTTTGCCAAGTGCCATCAGATCAGAGAGCTTTTCGTATACTATTATTTTTAGTTCTTTAATGGGTGCTTATAAGATTTTATTTCTTGATCTGGGTACTGGTAGCATGGGGGCATTTAGTTTGTGAAAAATCATTGAGCTGTACATCAATGATACACATGCCATTGCACTATCACAGAAAGCTGAAAAGTCATACAGGTGGCATATTTCTTTGCCATAGATTGTCACTATATTTTGTGTTTACCAGGATCCAAAGCCCTGTGGAAAGGCATGGCTGGATCTAAATGCGTGGGCAGGTGGCTCCGATAAACCTCTCCTGCAGCGCTGCCTCTGTGATGGGGATCAAACGGACTATGGCTCACGACAGGATCCACCCCAGGCACTGGAGACTTCGCTGGTATACTTTCCCTTTGGGTAGGGGTCAGTGTCGATTTCCTTTCATGATTGGTAGACTTGTTGGAAGAAATTGTAACTGGAAAAAAAGAGCCAATCCCACAAGTTCTTAAACTTGCAAAGTATGATAATATTTGTCCATTTCTCAACCATTCAAATACAGACTATATTTGTGTATTTTGATCTTCTCTTTCCCCTCAACATTTCATATTTAATATTGCAAAATACGAAAATGTAAAAAACTAGTGGAAACTGAGATCTGGAAAGTACTGCCACCTTTCGGATCATAGCACCAGTATTTTACATTAAAAATAAAATTCAGCTCTTCTTTAAATTTCATTATGAATGATTTTGTTGTTTGTATGACTTTAACATTCTAAATTATTTTGTCCCCACATGTAGTAAACTTCAATTTTCTCTCATTGCCTGTGTTATGCAACCTCCTTGCCACCCATTAACCACTAGTTTCACTAATTTCTCATTCCTTCACCAAAGTCTATCTCCTCCCTACTCCAGCCTCTCCTCTTCTAAATGACGTTATTCAGAGTAGTCAGACTGTCCCACCAATACCTATATATTCAAACACTTATTAGCCATCACCCTCAATTTTTTTTTTTTTTTTTTTTTTTGAGACGTTTTTTTTTTTATTTGGATTGTTTTTTTTTTTTTTTTTTTTTTTTTTTTTTTTTTTTTTTGAGACAGAGTATC
>NW_016107538.1:1882744-1885000 GCF_001604975.1 Cebus imitator | reverse complement strand
TTTTGAGACGGAGTCTCCCTCTGTCGCCCAGGCTGAAGTGCAGTGGTGCGATCTTAGCTCACTGTAGCCTCCGCCTCCCAAATTCAAGTGATTCTCCTGCCTCAGCCTCCTAAGTAGCTGGGACTACAGGCACCCGGCTACTTTTTTTGTATTTTTAGTAGAGACGGGGTTTCACCACGTTGGCCAGGATGGTCTCCATCTCCTGACCTTTTGACCTACCCACCTTGGCCTTCCAAAGTGCTGAAATAACAGGCGTGAGCCACCATGCCCAGCCACCCTCAATTTTTTTAACTGTGGTGAAATATACCTAACATAAAATTTGTAATTTTAGCCATTTTAAAAGGTACAATTCACAGTGGCATTAAGTACAAGATGATGGTTGTACAACTAATATTTTGATATTATAAACTTTACCCCCATCAGACAAATCTGCCTCCCCAAAGAAAGCAAGCACACTGGTTTATCACATCCCCTTCCAAGTTGCAATGTGCTCAAATATGGAGTGCCCTTCCCTCTGCAGGGCAATTCTCCATCAGAACTAAAGCTACAAACTTTGGATTCACCACCCTATCCCTAACAAGGACTTCCCCTTCTCCTCACTCTGTGCTATGCCTCTCAAACCTGCCAAAACACTCTTCTTACAGCTCGAAGTGTCCTAGCCTAGGACCTAGCATGTGAGACATCAATAAATTTGTATTATAATAAAAAATGCTAAGTAGATGCATTTTTAAGGGCCTCATGTTGTTTCAGGGACCACTTGATACAAATCATGTGGTAAAAATCACTTCTCAATTGATGTAGCTGCCAGCAGCATGGGGACATAGTGATAACAATAACAACAACAGTAACAGCAACAGTAATAATTCACATTGACTGAGCCCTTCATAAATACTAAGTACCATTTTAAGTTCTTTACTTTTACTACCCTATCTTCCTAACAGTCCAGAGAGGTAGGTCTTAATGTTACTTTATGATTTTACAAATCAGAAAACAGCCAGAAAAAAGCTTAAGTAACGCATCTGAGTTTATGCAGTAATAATGTTAATTCAAGCTTACAAAGTCTTATTCCAGAGCCTACTTTCAGCCTACCACACTGCCACTGAAGGAACAATGTCAAAACTGACTTCCAGAAAACCTTATGTAATTGGCTGAAAATCCACCTTTAAAAATACACTTACTCTTCAGCATAATCTGCACTTGATTTAAATATTAGGTATTTTACTTAAATTATTCCTGCTTTCAAATTGGTAGCCTTTCATACTCCTAGAAGCAAGCACGACCTGCAGATCTTGGGATACTCTAAAGCTAACAATTCAATATTTACTACTTGACAGGTTTCTTTTTTTTTTTTAATGCAATAAAATGGATCAGACCAAGCCTCAAAAACAACATACCATCAGAAGTTCTGTTCATCATGGGTGAGCCTCTGGACATGGTATTTTGATAACTCACAGGGGTCCTCCGTGCACTGGTGTCATCGTAAATCCCGGGGCTCAGTTGTGCTTTGGGAGCTTCATGTAGTGTGGACCTAAGAACGGAGGGGCCAGAGCTTACCACTGATGTGTGTCGGGAACGCACGGGCTCGCCTGCTTTCACATCTTCGTATTTTCCCCGTTCTACCACTTTTATGTTCTCTGGCACAATTTCCAGCGGAGGCATTCCACGGGATAGTTTGCTAGGCCCCGTGATTAAGGATTTGACATTGTGTTTGATGGCAGATTGACCTGAGTTGCTGTCAAACTTTATTGGTGTGCCCTAAGGGGAAGGAAACAAACATTACGGTGGCAAAGTCATCTGCCTATTTTTCTATCTCAGGTCTCTGTCTGGCCCATGGCAGTTACAGTTCGCTGGGGTGACCTTTTTGTCTGTTTGGACATCTCAATCACAACCCCAGTGATCCCCTGAGCTGCCTACTTTCCCACATTCCACACTCCAGGCTATGGACACAAGAAAACCTGATGATAAGAAGTACACAAAGGCCAGGCGCAGTGGCTCACGCCTGTGATCCCAGCACTTTGGGATGCTGAGGTGGGCAGATCACTTGAGCTCACAAGCTTGAGACCAGCCTTGGCAACATGGCAAAGCCCTGTCTCACACACACACACAAAAAAAACCAGAAATTCTGGGTGTGCTGGTACATGTCAGTAGTCCTAGCTACTCATGAGGCTGAGGTGGGAGGATCACTTGAGCCCAGGAGGTCAAGGCTACAGAGCTGTGATCATACCACTGCACTCCAGCCTGGCCCACAGAGCAAAA
>NW_016107538.1:1878685-1881359 GCF_001604975.1 Cebus imitator | reverse complement strand
AAAAAAAAAAGGAAGAAAGAAAAAAAAAAGAAAAAATTATTTAAAAAAATAAAAAAAGAATATAAAGAAGAAAAGTTTTTTAAAAATGAAATATACTTGTGATAAAGGGAAAATGGAAAATATGAATACCATAAAAACAGGGAAAATGTATTAAATAAAACATGCAAATCAAAATGAAAGAGTTGTAAATAACCTCCTAAGAAGTTTCACATTATTGTTGCTGATAAATATAAATAAAGGGTTAGAAATAACCACACATATTTACAGTAAAAGTGAGGTGTGATTTTTTTTTTTAACATAGAGAAAAATACAGCTCTTGGAAAATTACATAAGACTTACCCTGCTTTTAGTATTTCAACTAGTTTAAAACTGGTTGAGGCAGGTTAAGATTTAAACAAAGTGGGAGATTAACAAAACAAAATCATACTGATTATGTACTGAAAGCATATCACGAGTAGTGCCAGTTCAGACACTGCTTCCAATCCTCACACGATGTTAGCTACGACCCCTTAATTTACAGAGGAAGAAGCAGGCTCAGAGGAATTCAGGGAAAGGTGAAGCTGCAATTCAAATTCATGTCTTTATCCATTACACCACTTCATCTGCCTCACAATTCAAAATGAAGTTCTCATAACCAATTTTACCTATTTTATTTTATTTTATTTTTTGAGACAGAGTCTCCCTCTGTTGCCTAAGCTGGACTGCAATGGCGAGATCTCGACTCACTACAACCTCTGCCTCCTGGGTTCAAGCTATTCTCCTGTCTCAGCCTTCCAGGTAGCTGGGACTACAGATGTGTGCCACCATGCCCGGCTAATTTTTGTGCTTTTTAGTACAGACGGGGTTTCACTGTGTTAGCCAGGATGGTCTCGATCTCCTGACCTCATCATCCACTTGCCTTGGCCTCCCAAAGTGCTGGGATTACAGGTATTAACTACCATGCCCAGCCGGTACCTTTTTTAACTCACTTAGCTGAAACAAAAATAATCTGCAAATTGTATGAACATTCAAATATGAACATTCTAATAGTAACCTCTGATATGACCAATTATGCTTAATTTCACTTCCCTCCACTGTTATACGCCACTTTAATTACATACAGATATGAATATAAACTTCAATTAATATTAATATAAATATACATTTCAGGTGGAAATGACAAGAAATTGCATACAACTTAATTCAACAATGCAAATTTATTATATAAAATTACATTTATCAAAATAACATTCTGGAAACAAAGCTTTACCCTCTAATGGTGCTGATACTGGAGACTCCCTCATTGACATCCCTTGCTTTATATTTCCTTCCACTGATTCATAGCTTCTCTTTAAATTAATTTCATGAGCTGTTCTTGGACTCCTAGTCCCTTCTCGGGCATTCTTAATATCTACAGAATACACAAACAAGATTTGCTCAGACAGAACACAAGGTGTACAATATACAGTAAATAGGTTAATTTCATAGTCTATCTTATAAAAATAATATAAAAACTATAATAAAATCTGTGTAGATGATTCATGAAAATATTTTCATTCATTCACATATGTTTATTGATATCTACTGTGTGCCGGACATAAGCCAGGCTTGCAGATGAGATTTACAAATTAAGCCCCTTTCTGCATGAAACTTACAGACTCTGTAGTGCAGTACTGACTATGTAATGCAGTACAGACTATGTAGTACAGTAAGCTATGAAAGTATAATGTGCTATGAAAATGCTGGGAGAGAAACCTAACACCTTCAGGTTCAGATAAGCCTGCTTAGAGGAAGTAATGTGTAAGCTGAGAATGAAGGATGAATAAGAGTTGTTCAAGTGAAAGGTAAAAGGGGGAAAAAGGACAGGTAGAAGGGAACAGTGAACACAAAGACCCCCTAGGCAAGACAGAGAATGGTACATTAAAAGAACATAAACTCGGTAACTGGCTAATGTGTAGAGTGGAGCTGGGAGAAAGAGCATGGGGGAAGTAAACGTGATGGACTAAGGGGAAAAGAAAGAAGGGAAGAATCTCAAGAGCTAAGCTGGAAGCAGCTCCTGGAGAGGTCATAAAGCTAAGGTAGGGGCTTGCAGTTATCTTAGGGGTGATGGAAAATTCAAGCAAGGAGGGATATGGTACACACTTTGAATATGAGTGAGACTGAAGGTAGGGAGATGAGTTAGGTGGCTGCTGGGTTAAAGGTGATGGTGACAGTGGTGAATACAGAGTATGGATGGATTCTAGACAATTTAGGAAAATGAACGGAAATGACAAAATGATTTGGTGGATGTGGAAAGAAACAAAGGTGTGCAGACTTCTGGTTTGCACAATGTACATTAATTTCTTAACCCGAGAAACAAAATGTTAATCAATATATGCCAGACATGTAAAGGAGAGAGAAATAAGAACGCTACGAAGCATTCTGCAGCATCTGGCACTGTGTACACTCATACTTTATTTTTTTGTATTGGAAGAAAGAAAGCATAGCTAATGACTACTCCAAGGTCACAGAGCCAGGCCCAAATAAGAACTCAAACTCGGTCAAAACTTTGGCTAATATTGCTATCACATTTGAGTCATTCTTATAAGATACTACTACTGAGAAAATATAACTTAAGAATACATCTATAAATATATATATAGATGTTAAAATGGTTTTATTAAAGAGATTTTAAATATTGTTATCAATATTATCA
>NW_016107538.1:1877121-1878655 GCF_001604975.1 Cebus imitator | reverse complement strand
TTGAGATAGAATCTCCCTTGGTCGCCCAGACTGGAGTGCAGTGGAGCAATCTCTGCTCACTGCAACCTCCACCTTCCAGGTTCAAGTGATTCTCCTGCCTTAGCCTTCTGAGTAGCTGGGATTATAGGTGCACACCACCATGTCCAGCTAATGTTTTTTGTATTTTTAGTAGAGAAGGGGTTTCACCATGTTGGTCAGGCTAGTCTCCAACTTCTGACCTCATGATCCGTCACCTCAGCCTCCCAAAGTGCTGGGATTACAGGCGTGAGCCACCACACCCGGCCTATCCTCTAATTCTTAATTCATAAAACATGGATCTCTTCAAAATAAAAGTATTCCATTAGAGTTCAACAAAGGCTCTTTTCCTAAGCTAAACTGACCACAGTTGATAATCTTAGCTACCACCTATGGGACATTTAGTCTGGGCTCTGCATTATTAATTGCTTTTCACTGACTGAGCTAATATTCACAAAATTCTCATGAGACAAGTATTATTACAAGTATTATCTCTCTTACTGAGAGAAAACATAGGCTCAGCAAAGAGAAACTGACTTCTCCATAGTAGAAATGTGGGAAAACCCAAGACTATCTTTTTAGCACATATTATAATACTGGCTATGGATGTATATATACAATACTTACTATCATATGACAAGATATGTCCACTTTTGCCTTCATAAATAACATGGCCTTTGGATGCAGCTTCCTCTCTGCCTTTTTCAGGACTGCTGTCTTCAATGGGCATTCTAGAAATGGACCCCTTCACCAAAGTCTCCGTTGGTATGCCAGGCTGGGGCAGAGCTGGGGTGCCCTGCCATAAAATCAAGCACAAATAGAAGAATTACTTGAGTTTAGGGGAAACACAAGATGCTCAGAAAATTTAACTTATCACAGAGTCAGACTAATCCATAGCTTCAAAGAAAGCAGATGTACATGAAAGGAAATTAAAATATTGAATTTTTTTTTATTTTGTTTGAGATAGAGGTTTCACTCTTGCTGCCCAGGCTGGAGTGCAATGGCGCAATTTTGGCTCACTGCAGCCTCCACTTCCTGGGTTCAAGTGATTCTCCTGCCTCAGCCTCCCAAGTAGCTGGGATTACAGGCATGTGCTATCATGCCCCGCTAATTTTTTGTATTTTTAGTAGAGATGGGGTTTCTCCACGTTGGTCAGGCTGGTCTCCAATTCTCGACCTCAGGTGATCTGCCTGTCTTGGCCTCCCAAAGTGCTGGGATTACAGGCATGAGCCACCACGCCCGGCCTGAATTTTTATAAACATGAAGATATCCTGAAACTTCATCCTTCAACTCAGCCACATAACACTTAAAATAATGACAGGTATATTAGGTGAATCAACTTTGCTCCCACCTTCATGTGAGGATTCTATTACAGGACTTAACTCTCAGAAGTTTCTCTTAAGGACTAAAATCATTTAAATGTAACAGCTTTTATTAGGTTGGTGCAAACATAATTGCAGTTTTTGCATTGCTGAAATTTGCCTTTTGATACTGGAATATATTCTTTTTTTTTTTTTTT
>NW_016107538.1:1869085-1877016 GCF_001604975.1 Cebus imitator | reverse complement strand
TTAGTAGAGACGGGGTTTCACCATGTTGACCAGGATGGTCTCGATATCTTGACCTCGTGATCCACCCACCTCGGCCTCCCAAAGTGCTGGGATTACAGGCTTGAGCCACCGCGCCCGGCGATACTGGAATATATTCTTAAATAAATGTGGTTATGTTCTTTTCTCTTATGAATGTTGTTATGCTATGTATCGTTTTAATGCACATTTCTCACTTTATTTGCTAATGACTTATTACTTGCTGTTTATTTTATATTCATTTTAGACAATGAAAATGATGTTAGATAAAAAGCAAATTCAAGTGATTTTCTTATTCAAGTTCAAAATGGGTCATAAAGCAACGGAGACAATTCACAACATCAGCAACGCATTTGGCCCACAAACTGGTAACGAGCATACAGTGCAGTGGTGGTTCAAGAAGTTCTGCAAAGGAAACGAGAGCCTTGAAGATGAGGTGTGTAGTGGTCGGCCATCAGAATTTGACAATGACCAATTGCGAGCAATCACTGAAGCTGACCCTCTTATAACTACACAAGAAGTTGCCAAAGAACTCAACATCCATCATTCTACAGTTGTTTGGCATTGGAAGCAAATTGGAAAGGTGAGAAAGCTCCAATAAGTGAGTGCCTCATGAGCTGAGTGAAATTTTTAAAAATTGTCCTTTTGAAGTGTCTTCTCTTATTCTAGGCAACAAACCGTTTCTCAATCAAATCATGCCATGTGATGAAAAGTGGATTTTACACAAAAACTGGTGACAACTAGCTCAGTGGCTGGACTAAGAAACTCCAAAGCACTTCCCAAAGCCAAACTTACACCAACAAAAAGGTGGTCTGCTGCCGGTCTGACCCACTACAGCTTTCTGAATCCTGGCATAACCATGACATCTGAAAAGTATGCTCGGCAAATCAATGAGACGCACTGAAAACTGCAATGCCTGCTGCCAGCACTGGGCAACAGAAAGGGCCCAATTCTTCTCCACGACAACACCTGATCGAACGTCACACAACAAACACTTTAAAAGTTGAACAAATTGGGCTATGAAGTTTTGCCTCATCTGCCATATTCATCTGACGTCTCTCTCACCAAACAACTACCACTTCTTCAAGCATCTCAACAGCTTTATGCAGGGAAAATGCTTCCACAACAAGCAGAATGCTTTCCATGGCCTGGCGCAGTGGCTCATACCTGTAGTCCCAGCACTTTGGGAGTTCGAGATGGGTGGATCACCTGAGGCCAGGAGTTCAAGACCAGCCTGCCCAACATGGCGAAACCCCATCTCTCCTAAAAATACAAAAATTAGCTGGGCATGGCGGCACACACCTGTAATACCAGCTACTTGGGTGGCTGAGGCAGGAGAATCACTTGAGCCTGGGAGGCGAAGGTTGCAGTGAGCTGAGATCGCACCACGATCTTTTTTTTTTTTTTGTCGAAAAAATAAAGGAAATGAAGAGTTTGTCGAATCTCGAAACATGGATTTTTATGCTATAGGAATAAACAAACTTATTTCTCATTGGCAAAAAATGTGTTGATTGTAATAGTTCCTATTTTGATAAAGATGTGTTTGAGACTAGTTACAATGATTTAAAATTCACAGTACGAAACCATAGTTTTGCACCAACCTAATAAAAATAAGATGATAAATTAAGTTTTAAATTTAGAGTACTACAACGTTCTCTCAAATTGTGATATGAGGGAAAAATAGCTTTCGAATATCAAACTGACTACTAGGTTGTTAGGCCTTTGGATGCCTCCGTGTTGTAACACTGATTCAGTTTAGGTCAGATTATCTAAATTTTCACCATCATCAATCCTCCTCTAGGTTGCCAGTGACCACGCTTCTTTTTATTCTTCTTTTATGCAGTGAGCTCTTCCTTCAAGGGAAATAGTTCATAGAACCTAATATGTAGAGCATTTGCAAGAGAGAGCAGCTTGGCATAATAAAGGAGTTAGAGGCCTAGACTGAGTTTACTCCCACATTTGGGGTCACCACTATACTCTGAGGACTGCTAAAATCCTAGAGAGCATGATCTGATACTATATGCTTAAGAAAAGTGGTAAGAGACATACATTTACTTGTCCAGTCATTAAGTGAACTCATTAGTAAACATCTAGAAATCCCTAATACCCACTTCAGAAGTACTCATGTCAAATGCACAGATTTTAAAACAGATAAAATTTAGTCCCCTTTGGCCCAGTTCCTCCTGTCTTTCTTCCCACAGTTTGGATACTAGTGTGAAGAGACAAAAATAATACTATAGGCCCATTTATTTTCCTCTGTCCATTTTAAAGCATTACCTTGTAAAAATAGAAACAACTGACCAACTGTAAAAGGAGAGATTTTACAAATCAGTATGTAACTTTCTTCCTTTTTTTTTTTTTTTTTTTTTTTAATAGATAGAGTCTCGCTGTGTCACCAGGCTGGAGTGCAGTGGCACAATCTTGGCTCACTGCAACCTCTGCCTCCCGGGTCTGAGCGATTCTCCTGCCTCAGCCTCCCGAGTAGCTGGGACTACAGGTGCCCGCTACCACATCCAGTTAATTTTTCTATTTTTAGTAGACAGGGGGTTTCATCATGTTGGCCAGGATGGTCTCAATCTCTTGATCTCATAATCCACCCACCTCTGCCTCCCAAAGTGCTAGGATTACAGGCATGAGACACTGCGCCTGGCCCTTTTCTTCTGCTTTTAACTTAACCTTCAAGGAAGTTGTATGTGAACTACATCTCAGAAAGAAACCACCTGGGAATCTCGTTAAAATGGGGATTCTGATTCACATAATCTAGAATGGAGATTGACATTTCTGCATTATCCTAGCAAGCTTCCCAGTGATGCCAATGCTCTGCTACACAAACCACACTTGGCCAGTAAGGCCCTAGCAGAATCACTGAAGGGCTTGGGAAAACATTGCCAGGCCCCAGCAACAAGGGTTGGGTTTCAGTAAATCTGATGTAAGCCCTGAGAATTTATATGTCTGAAAATTGCAATGCCTGCTGCCAGCACTTTTCTGCCAGTAGCATCAGAATCACCTAGGGAACTGATAGACATTTTTGAGGTGATTCTGATGCTACTGGTCTGGGGATCACACTTTGAGAACAACTGTCCTAGAGAATAGGAACAAGTCAAAGAGAAACAGAGTGACAATGAACGAACACTTTAGAAAATACAAGACACAAGTTTCTGTTCACAATGATTTCCTAAAACAGAATCTTCCCTCTTGTGCATATACATAAAGAACTTTTTAAAAAGATACAAAAAATTAAAAAAAAAGAACTTTTTATATTTCAAGTTAAAATTAACTGAGAGAAATTTTATTAATCAAAATTGGTGATTTATTTAACCTAAAATTGGAAGATTTTTGGTGCTTCTGTTAATGCCATCCACATTTCCTGGTTTAGCATTAGATTCTAATAAGGCAGCTCACATACTGAGATTCTAGAGCTACCTCTCCACAAGGGCAAAAGTAAGGAAATAATTTGTAATGGCTTTCTTCTCAATTTCTATTTAGGCTAAACACATGGTAAAAGCTTTTCCAGGAAGACAATAAGAGCTGCATCAATTAGAACATATTTCTTCTTCCAATTTGCAAGTAAGTGACCTTTTCAAATGAACCAAAATATACATAATATAGCTTGCAGTCAAAATGATCACATTAACGTCTCTGCGCAGATAGTTTGTAGATCTAGGTTTTACTACCACTGAGATCCAGTCCCATAATGCAGAAAAATGAGCTTAAGCCACAAAACTGATAGCCCAGTGCTAAGAATTACTTCTCATTTTTTCTGAGCTTCTGTTCAGTATATTAGAGATGATCATAACGAACCTGAGTGATAGAGCCCCGTAGGGAGGGAATGCTCTCCACTGAAAGTTTGCTGGTTGGAGTTCCCCGAGTTATACTTCCTTCTTGTATGGTTCCTGTGGTACCTGAATACAAACAAAGCTATTAGCAAATTACACCCCCAGCCCCTGCCCCAAAACACAAAAAAACAGCCCCTACTTTCTTACTCAAATAAGAAGAAAAGGAGAAAGCAGCACAAAAACCATGATGTTTGTTTCATTAAAAGGTACTTCCAAAATAACACTAAAGAACTGCTGAAACATGGAATTTCAAAGTTTTAAAATAACTTTTACAAGGATAGAAAACAAATTTAGAATTTAAAGACTATAGTTAAAAAATATTAAAATCATTAAAATATATTAATAATTTACTTTAATAAATTTATTGGGGACAAAAGTTTAGTATTTCTGCCAAACAGCATATTTTACCTCTGACTACACCTTCGTGTTGGGCCCTGACCAATAGACCCTCAGGTTGTGAGTTTTGGCTTCGGGGAGAAAATTCTTCCTGCTTGATGTAGGGCAAAGTAGCTGTGGAAAGGCAGAGAAACATGAAGCAACCCAGTACTAAATTACTGGCTGTGATGTTACAAACGTAGACACATTATGCACATTATGACTGTATTAACTCACTGACCTGATTTAGCAGATTCCTGTTGCCGTGGCAGTCCAAGAGAGATAGATCCCACTGAGGGTTTAGGTGTTTCTTGAGTGTAGGAAGCCTGATTATGAGAAGTCAAATAAGTGCCTGGTGTTCCCTAAAAAAAAAAAAAAAATTTAAGATTAAACATTGTTTTCTCACAAGGTCAATTTCACAAAGTCAGCATTCCCATTTCTGTTTTAAAAAAAATATACCCCAGGCCAGGCGTGGTGGCTCAAGCCTGTAACCCCAGCACTTTGGGAGGCTGAGGAGGGTGGATCACGAGATCAGAAGTTCAAGAACAGCCTGGCCAACATGGTGAAACCCTGTCTCTACTATAAACAAACAAACAAACAAACAAAAAATTAGCCAGGAGTGGTGGCACGCACCTGTAATCCCAGCTACTCCAGGGGCTGAGGCAGAGAATTGCCTAACCCTGGGAAGCGGAGGCTACAGTGAGCCAAGATCATGCCACTGCACTCCAGCCTGGTCAACAGAGGAAGACCTCAGACTCAAAAAAAAAAAAAAAAAAAAAAAAAAAAAAAAAAAAAAAAAAAAAAAAGTATATCCCCTCTACCCAAAACTAAGAATAGTTTTTGTAAAGCAAGAAAATCTTCATTGTAGATGCTTTAATTTTAAATTTTTATTTTTTTAATTTATTTACTATTATTTTTTTTTTGAGATGGACTTTTACACTGCCGCCTAGGCTGGAGTGCAGCGGCATGACCTTGGCTTACTGCAACCTCCACCTGCCGGGTTCAAGTGATTCTCCTGCCTCATCCTCCTGAGTAACTGGGATACAGTCATGCACCACCACGCCCAGCTGATTTTTGTATTTTTAGTAGAGACGGGGTTTCACCATGTTGGTCAGGCTGATCTCGAACTCCTGACCTTGTGATCCACCTGCCTCAGCCTCCCAAAGTGCTGGGATTACAGGCATGGGCCACTGTGCCTGGACCAATGTAAAAAATTTTAAAGGGAGTAGGATATGTCTTCTAAAATTACCATATATTACATGTAGATAATATTTGCTATTAATAAATTACATAAATAAAGCACTTGCAGATTGCAATCAAAATGTAAGCTACTATTATTAATATTCATTCCTACTAAAAATGCTATGGAGAGTGATATCAGCAAATACAGCAAAGTAACTCTCTTCCATAAAAGCAACAAGAAAACATGGAAAAACTGTAAGAATAAACTTTTTTTTTTTTGAGACAGAGTCTTGCTCTGTCACCTAGACTAGAGTGCAGTGGTGCAATCTCAGCTCACTGCAACCTCCACCTCCCAGGCTCAAGTGATGTAAGAATCAACTTTTAAAGAACCTTGGAAATTAGCCAAAGGCTTGTAGAAATCTGGAAACATTTATTAAAAAAAAAAAATAGCTGAATTTAGGTAAGAACAGTAGGCTTTGTGACATTTTAACTTATTCTATTCTCATTCTCCTCATCAAGCTCTACGGTAGTGTTGCAAACCAAACGCATACACTCATAGTGCAAACTAGCTGCCTGGCAGCCACTAGAAGGGAAAGAGCAAGGTTGGAGCTCCTTAAAAGTCTCATTCCCAAATAACTGTCATTGTTTGACTTATCTGCTGGTTCTCTGGGAGACTCCATTCGGAAAGCTGTCTATATTTGACCTGACTTGAGTGAGAGAGAAGGTACAGGCTTGTCAAAAACACACGAAAGTGATTAACCTCTCCACTGCCTGAGACGGTAGATAACAGCCAGGGTAAACAATAGGCTAACCAAAACACTTAAGAGTCAGAGAATGAGATGTTCATGGGGGTCTGAAAAACTCCAACGTATTCCTGAGAACCTAGAACACTACGTGCATGTGCAAGGCTATGGCTGTGCCTAGGAAAGACACGGGCCCTATGCTCTTAACTCAGGCTGGCCTTTAAGGCTCTGCATGCCAGAAAGTGAAGACTAAGGCAAAGCTATCAAGTGCCAACACACAAAGGGGCCTCCTCAGCAGACTGATTTTATTGATTTTAGACATTTAAGGAAATCTCTGTCTAATCATTAGCTGAAGTTAACCAGACTTCAGTAGCCACATACAACAAGGAATACAAACTTTTCTGAATTAGTTAAGAAAAGTCACTAAGCAAATAATAACAGCAAAAATAAAATAAAATTAAAAAAACCCAGATACAAGCCCTGAAAAGTGGGGGGAATCCAAGTTCCACAGTTGCTGCATTATATAAAATGTCCAGTTTTTGACTAAAAATTACAAGATACTCAAAGAAACATGAAAGTGTGAGCCATACATATGATACAGAGCAACGAACAGAAACTATTCCTGAGTTTTGGGCTTACTAAAGACTTTAAATCAGCTATTATAAATATATTCCAAGAACTAAAATGAACCATGCCTAAATTAAAGTAGGCCAGATGCAATGGCATGCCTTCTTTAATCCTTACACTTTGGGAAACCCAGGCAGGAGGATCGCTTGAGGCCAAGAGTCTGAGACCAGCCTTAACAATATATTAAGACTGTCTCAACAAAAAATAAAAATAAAAATCCTGGCACAGTAGCCTCCAGTTCCAGCTACCCAGGATGCTGAGGGAGAAGGATGACTTGAGCCCAGGAGACTGATGCTGCAGTGAGCTAAGATCGTGCCCCTACCCTCCAGCCTAAGCAACAGATTTGCTCTAGAAGAGAGAAAGAAAACAAGAATGATGTTTTGCCAGATAGAGAATGCCAACAAAGAGAAAGAAATCATGAAAAAACAGAATAGAAATTCTGGAGCTAAAAATATATATATAAGAACTAGGAGTGGGAGTGGCTCTCAACAAAATAAGAATGGAAGGAAACATCAATCTGATGAAAAGCATCATGAAAAACTTAACATTCTGCCTAACAGTAAAATACTGAATGCCTTCCTTCTAAGATGAGCAACAAGAAATGCATGTCCATGTTCACCAATTCTATTCCGTATTCCACCAAACGCTCTTGCCCAGCCGCTACAATAAAACAAGAAAATGAAAGGAATAAAAATTTGAAAGGGAAAAGTAAAACTGTTTATTTGCAGATGACATGCATATATAGAAAATCCTAAGAAACATACTAAAACAAAAGCCCTACTAGAAGCACTAAGTAAATGCTACAGGAGACAAAGCCAAGATATTGTACGTCTGTATAAAAGAAATGGAAAATAAAAATTTAAAGGCCGGGTGCGGTGGCTCATGTGTGTAACCCAGCACTTTGGAAGGCTGAGGCGGGCAGATCACTTGAGGTCAGGAGTTCGAGACCAGCCTGGCCAACATGGTAAAACCCTGACTCTACTAAAAATACAGAAAAATTAGCCAGACACAGTGGTGCACACCTGTAGTCCCAGCTACTTGGGAGGCTGAGGCTGGAGAATCGCTTAAACCTGGGAGGCAGAGGGTGCAATGAGCCAAGATCCTGCCACTGCACTCTAGCTTGGGTGACGGAGCGAGACTCCATCTCAAAAAA
>NW_016107538.1:1861301-1868645 GCF_001604975.1 Cebus imitator | reverse complement strand
GAAACATCCTCTTAAAATGGGTCCTTGTGCTTGCCTTCTGGGGAGGAGCACTGAGCAGGTAAATTATAAAGCATTTATGCATATGTTACATGCCAACTGCACCCACCTCTTCCCCACAATCTTTGCCTCTTGGGTAATTTGTGCTATTTTCCCCTTACTTTGCTACATTTATATAGTTAAGTTGGTTTTACTTAAATGATTCATGTTTAGGGGATAAAAATAAACATTTCCCTTAAAACATGTTTCAACTCCTCCTGCAAATAAAACAAATGAACAGGAGGAAGGGAGGGGAGGGCAGAAAAACAAATCCCAGTAGAATTTTTTTTCTTTAAGTAGAATGACAAACAGATAGTTTCTGCCTTTGCTGCTGCCAGGTGCCCATGAAAAAGCTTGCGGCAAAGTGCGGGGACGAAGGGGTGGGGGGAGGGGGGCAAAAGAAAAAAAAGGATGACTGGACCTACCCTGTAGAAGATGCTGCTAATTGTGAGCAGTTTCTCTAAGAATAAAAGTGAATGGAACCACTGGGAATCTTGGTAGAAAGGTAGTAACCATCAAAAGGAGCAAGAACACAAGCACTGTAACTTCTGAGGTGCTTTTTTCCAAAAGGTATTTGAAATAGCTCACCACCCAAAAAATATCTGAAGAATAAGCTATGTAATTGGTTGTGCAAAGAGAATTTTGAATTGCATTACTTCCAAATTAACCAGGACAAAGAAGAAAAGGAAGATGAGGGTTAAAACTAATTTAACTGGAATGTTTTGTATGAGTTATTGAATAAAACTTGGAAACCAAAAAAATGGGGGAGATAAAAATTGATAAGCTGATTACATAACTTATATGAAAATGTAAACGACATCAAATAGTCAAAACAATCTTGAAAAACAGAAACACTGAAGACTTATACTACATAATATCAGGACTTACAATAAAGCTATAGTAATCAAGACAAAAGGATGAACAAGTAAATCAGTGGAACAACATGGAGAGAGTGCAGAAACAGACCCATATATACTGTCAAATGATTTTTAACAAAGGAACTAAAGCAATCAAATAGGTAAAAGACTTTTCAACTGATTTTCTTTCTTTTTTTTTTTTTTTTAAGAGACGGGGTTTCACCTGTTGGTCAGGCTGGTCTTGAACTCCTGACCTCAGGTGATCCACCCACCTCAGCCTTCCAAAGTGCTGGGATTATAGGCTTGAGCCACCGCGCCCGGCCTGATGTTATTTTTCAACTAGAAATTTAAATAGAGATGAATGTTAATCTCGACCTTATACTATACACAAAAACTAATTTGAGACTGGTTACAGGCCTGAATATAAAAACCAAAACTATAAAGCTTTTAGAAAGAAACACAGGTGAATATATCTCACAACCTTGGAGCAGGCAAAGATTTCGTAGGAAAATAAAACTAATCATAGGAGAAAAAAGTGTGAATATATATTTAGACTACATAAAAATTTGAAACTTCTGCTCATCAAAACACCAATAAGAAAATTAACAGAAAATATTTGTAACATATATATCTAACAGAGAACTTTCAACCATAATAAAGACCTCCAACACAATATCAAAAAAGACCCAGTAGAAACATATAATCAGATTTAAATAGTTAATTTCCTAGGTGTACAAATGGCCAATAAGCACATGAAAAGTGTCCAACACTGTTTGTTGTCAGAGAAATGTAAAATACAACCACAATAAAATGTTATTACACACCAAGTACGACTAAAATGACCAAGACTGACAACAGCAAATGGAGCAATCACAAGTCTCGTACAACGCTAATGGCAGCATAAAATTGTAGAACCACTCTGGAAAAGTATAAAATATACATAAACCTAGTAATTCCACTCCCAGGTAATTGTACAAGAAAAATAAAACCTATGTCCACAAAGAACCCATTACAAGAATGTCCGGCTTTATTCATGGCTGCTGAAAACAGCTTAGGTTTTCATCAACAGGAGAATGGATAAACAAACTGGTATTATTCAGCAATAAAAAAGGAAGAAACTACTGATTACATAAAATCCTGGATAAATTCCCTAAAACCATTATGCTGAGTTAAAGAAGACAGACACAAAAGAGTACACCATGTTTGACTCCATTCACATGAAGTTCTAGAAAAGCCAAGACAAATCTACAACAACAGGAAGTAGAACAGTGATTGCTTTAGGCAGTGGGAGGGGAGATGGCCTGGGAAGGAACATGAGAAGACTTTTGAAGTGATGGAAGGTCTTCGATAACTTGACAGGGGCGTGACCACTGATGTACATGTTAGTCAAAACTGATGGAACTGTTAAGACCAGATTGTACCTCAATTTTTTTTTTTTTTTTTTTACTCTGTCGAAGGTGCCAGGCTGGAGTGCAGTGGTGCAATCTCGGCTCATTGCAACCTCCACCCCCCAGGTTCAAGCAATTCTCCTGCCTCAGCCTCCCGAGTAGCTGGGACTACAGGGACGCACTACCATGTCCAGCTAATTTTTGTATTTTTTTTAGTAGAGACGGAGTTTCACCATGTTGGCCAGGATGGTCTTGATCTTTTGACCTCATGATCCACCTGCCTCGGCCTCCCAAAGTGCTGGGATTACAGGTGTGAGCCACCGCGCCCGGCCTGTATCTCAATTTTTTAAAACGTAATGAACCAGAAAAAACATTTAGTGGCCAAAGTCAGAATAAACTATAATACTAATCACCTACAATTTAATATTTAGAGCCTTTACCATAGGTTAGTGAACAACTATTCTACTGTTTGAAGCTAAGTTTAAAACTTATAAGTTTAGAGTGACTGTAAATTAAACCAGGTGGTATGCCAAGTGCCAAGTGTAATTAAATGGGTGTTATGCCATGGCCACTCAATCTGGGTACACAACCCACTGAAAACTCTTGTGGCAAGAGTATGGTGACTGCTGCTACACTTGAAGCTCCATATTCAGAGAGATTATTATTTACTAGTACTCTGACAGATAAGTGCGAGAAGGAGGAAAAAGTTTTACCAAAGCCACATTCAACAAGAAATCTACTGTAAAGAGAAGTCATTTCACCTGTGAGATGGAGCCTCCCATTATAAATGATGGTTTTTCTGAAGCCACTGTGGTTTTGGATGATGGGATGAGAGGGGGCGGTGGCCTGGTTGGTCGAGTTGTTGGAAGCCGAACACCTTCAGGGAGATTAGTTATCACTTGATGTGGAGCAGGCTGAAGGACTTTTAAAAGGAAAGAAAAATGATTTTAAAACAGTCCATTTCCTAGTTTACAACATGTTACCTATCTCAGTCATTCCTGAATTTTTAAATCACAAATTAAAAATGCAAGATGAAACCAACAAGGAACATTTCTATTTAAATTTCTCATTCACTTAAGCCTGTATATATATTTAAGTCACAAATACTATTTGTGGGGCTGAAATAGTCAACTCCCTGTCAAACCAGAGCTTTCAAGCTGATGCTCATTTCAAACTATTTCTGCTTAGCATGGCAAACATCAGTCTTCAAAAATGTTTACCTCTTGCCATCACTCTTAAGGTACTTCTTAAGAACAGCTGATAACACTACTTCATAGAATACACAGACATGACTGACAACCAGTTATACATCCTTTTTGTATCTTGCGTATTTTGAGAAACATACTGATTCTGGCTCTCACAGATCACTTTAATTTTAAGGATGGGGAGATCAAGACTTTTACAAATTCATGTACTCTTCTTAAAAGAAGAGCCAGCCAATGTCACAGTATAAATGTATGAACACAAATTTCCCAGTGGCCCAGTGAACTCAACTAAATACAACTGATGATGGAATGCAGAGAAACAAAGTTATTTTGAAACAGCAAGGACATGTCCTGGAAAAGCAGTTCATTCATGAGATTAAACCACCCACATGGGACATCTGCGGGTGGATGGCCAGCAGCCACTGCACAGAGGAGTGATATTTACCTGGCGGGACACTATAGCGGGCTGCACTCATATCAGGCTGTGGAGCGGCTTTACTGACTTCTCTTGGAGAAAGCCTACACGGTGAGGCTGACCTTGCTGCAGTATTGTGCATCTGTGCTTCCTGTTCTAGAGCACGTTTGACCTCAGCATAAGGCATATAGGCGACTGATTTTCCTATGAAAGTTAAAGTTATCAAAATAAGGGAAGAACCCCAAATTAAAATAGTAAGTGTGAAAGGACCAAGCCCACACCATCCAGGGGCAGATCCAACTATATACTAATAATAAAGTCTAAAATTCCTGGGGGCAAAAATCCACCCACAGAGAAATTAAGAAATCCTATAAACCTAAATGTTCTGTGTATCCTCAAAAATTCATTTACTAGTTTTCCCTTTAAAAGAACAAGAACTGCTCTCTCCTCTTTAGGAGAATCAAGTGTTTTCACATGCAAAAAAAAAAAAAAAAAAATCACAACAGGCAAACATCAGATTATCAAGCAATTCTGTTCATTCAAATCTGGCCTAACTGGAGGTTATTAGCTTTGCAAGGATTTCAACTCTTATAATTGGCCTGTTGAAGCTCACTGCTTGATAATATTCACAGAAACAAATTTAATTAAGAAACAGAAAAAGCCTTTCAAAAAATGCAGATCAAACAAATCCAAATATCCTATTTAAGCTTATAAAACCGTGAATATAACTACAATAATACTAATGAAAATTACTTATGTAAGTTATCTCCACACAAAGCATAAAGAAACGTTAAACATTTAAAGGGCATGTCAGAAATGCAGTCATATTAAGACTTTAAAATACAATTTCTTTTTAAAATGAAATGAACATCTTTTAATTTTTGAAAATCAAAAAAGCACAAAGTAAAACTCATTTGTAACCCTCACCACTTAGATTTGTAGCATTTTAATGTCTGTCAGAACTAATTCCCACTCATTTTATTATTTTCATTACCTAGTTGTATCCATTAATCTTTCCAGGTAAATCTAAATTCAAAATCATTTTGAGTACTTCCTTCCAAAACAAAGAATCACTGAAATTTTCATTAGACTTTTATTAAAATTATGAATAAATACAGGAGACTTGACATTTTATAATAATGAGTTTTCTAGTTGAGAAATCTTGTTTTTCAGATACGTCCATACACTGCTTGTTAAAAATTTTTCCTAGATATGTCATATTGGTAAGAAAACCAACTCTTTCAAAGATACGGGTTTATATAAATAAACCTGGTTACTGCAGACATATAGGAAAGATGCAGATTTCTGTGCAATCATGTTTTCTGAGAAACCTAATGAACTTTCATTTTAGCTCATAACTTTTCAGTTGATCTTTTATGCTTTCTAGGTGAATAATCTTACCCTGTAAATAATTTGTCTTTTCCCTTAAAATACCTAAACCTCTGATTTCCTTACTACACCATGTTTAGTAATCATTTACTAAGGTGCTTTTAAAAATCAAAAACAATTGCAGAAATATCAACTGATATTCAAGTGTTAGGCAGTGTGTATTACATAAATTATCTATTTAGCCCTCAAGACCAATGTGATTACTAACACCATTTTACAGAAGAGGAAACTGAGGCTCAGAAAAATCACGTCTCACTGCCCAATGGAGGTCTACCAGGGATTTTTTTTTTTTTAAGCATTATAATTCTGGACCCTTAGCTCTAAACCACAGTGCAATAGCATCCCACTAAAGGACTGGGTGTCAAATTTCAGATGTCTCTGGGGTATCCATTAAGATGATGGTACTTTTTCCTTCTTTGATATATTAATATAATGAATTAGAGTAAGTGTCCTTACTGAGTAAACAGATTCATGAAATAACCCAACCCCCAAAGAAAATCACCACTTCCTTCCTAGAGAATTTAATATGATAACGTATTAAAAATTCAATGGCTGAATATTTTACCATTTCCAGTAAGTTTATAACTATGTCATAAAAAAAAAAAAAAATCCACTAGTTACAGTAGTGGTTTTTTTTTTTAAATGATGGAAATTTGGATGGTTCTAAACACAGCTATTTAAATCACCATGAATCCAGAGCAGGAAAAGAAAAACAGCAACAGCAACAAAATAAACATGCAACAAACTAGGGTCGGTTTCATAGAAGCAAAATTATTTTAATTGAATAATTTTTTTTTTTTTTTTTTTTTAGACAGAGTTTCGCTCTTGTTACCCAGGCTGGAGTGCAATGGCGCGATCTCGGCTCACCGCAACCTCCACCTCCTAGGTTCAGGCAATTCTCCTGCCTCAGCCTCCTGAGTAGCTGGGATTACAGGCACGCGCCACCATGCCCAGCTAATTTTTTGTATTTTTAGTAGAGACGGGGTTTCACCATGTTGACCAGGATGGTCTCGATATCTTGACCTCGTGATCCACCCGCCTCGGCCTCCCAAAGTGCTGGGATTACAGGCTTGAGCCACCACGCCCGGCCCTTAATTGAATAATTTTGTTAAATTTGCATTAGAAGTTCAATTCTAACTCAATCTCTATATGCTTAAGTTTGAGTTCCTTCACTGCAGAAAAGAGGCTTAAAAGTTATCAGTAAAGCAGAGGTCAACTCATGTAAAGGTTACTGGTAAGTGAAAACAATTCTCTAAGGTCTTCTTCAACCTTTCTACAGATGGGAAAACTTTTAAGCAACTTAAAACAGGGATATCTACAGTAATTATTTATATGATTCACATTAAGAGAAAATAAATACAACCAAATAGTTGGACAAGTGTTGCCTGTTACTTTCTAAATGAGACCATGAAGGAAACAGTAAAAAACATGGCCCTAATTCAGGTGAACTGTATCAATATTTGGTGATATTTTATACATAAATCCATACTTTCACTATTCTTCACATTCTATAAACTGTTCTATGAGGTTAAATGTAAACTGTGTCAAACATCCTAGACACAAGCACACAAGCATCTTAGCTGCAAACATTTAAATGTTATTTGAAAGATTATCCTATACACTGAACTACAGGATAGAGTCAAGGAGAGACTTCCAGTACTTGTTAAACAAATTACTGGATGAATATACTAGGGAGTTTAGCTAAAACAAAACGACTTTTGGATAAAATGTAACCAATTGTCCCCACTTTGTAGAGGATCACCTTCAGCCAAACTATAAAATTCTTAATGTGATACTAATGAAAAGTATAATTACAAATTTGGTTTTAAGATGACTGAATTATGATTAAAAATTAGGATACCACTGAGTTCTAAACCATGTGCATTAATGTGACTAACAGAGAAACACAATTCACAGTTTGGAGTCTCAGAATTTTGGGCTCTAGCCTGGTTCAGTTTTGTTTTTTTTTTTTTTTTTTTGAGTTGGGGTTTCGCTCTTTTTTCTCAGTCTGGAGTGCAATGGCGCAATCTCGGCTCACCGCAACCTCCGCCTCC
>NW_016107538.1:1843149-1860067 GCF_001604975.1 Cebus imitator | reverse complement strand
TAGTAGAGATGGGGTTTCACCGTGTTGACCAGGATGGTCTCGATCTCTTGACCTCGTGATCCACCCGCCTCAGCCTCCCAAAGTGCTGGGATTACAGGCGTGAGCCACCATGCCCGGCTTCCCTTCTTTTTTTTAAAGAAAGTAAAAGAAACTAAAACAGCAATGCACCAACTCAAATCTATCGCTTGAAATAAAAAGTGACATAACAATGAAAACAGGTACCTCCATAGTAGCTACTAATTCTGTGTATATGCAATAGTAATACACTAATTAGTATGTAATAGCATACTACACTATACATAAAACAGTGCAGAGCCATGTGTTATATAACAATACCAAATGCTCCTTAACTTTACAACCCCAGCAAGGTAGATGTGTACTATTATTTTCATTTTACAGATGAGAAAACTAAAGCTATGAAAGGTTAAGTGACTTGCCTGTGGCCACACAGCTGGCAAATGCCAAGGTGAAGGCTGAGCCAGCGTCTGATTGGGAATATCCACTACACAAAGTTGTGTCTCTCATCTACCAGTGAATGTGAATATTACCGTGTAATATTCGAAGGTGATTTGCTTCAAGGACGGGACAACAATTCTCACTTACTCTGAAAATTCAGATGAATGGAACATAAAGCATGACTTTATTTATAATGACTTCCAGCATAAAGATGAATATCAGAAAATTCATATTAACTAGAATGCTACTAAAAATATTACTGGCATCCTTTAGTACTCAATAATACTAACATTTTTTTCACAGCTTAACTGAAGTGAGGAACTGTGTCTCCTAGGGACAAATACAACAATCAACTGGGAAGCTGGTAACTTACAAAGCACAATGGACACTACTTTTGGGTTTAGCTTTGTTTCCTTTCATAAAACTTATCTGTGGTGATCTCTCTCTTTACCTACCTTCCCACTCTCTGTTTGGACTCTTGGATGTGCCACATGGACTCGTAGAACTTCTGCATTCCAAATCTATCTGTTCTTGCCTCTGACGCTGCTCCTCCAGGAGTGCTGACTCATGCATTGCTTTAATGTGTCGCTGGTAGAGAGCATAGCCACTCACTGGGGTTCCAATTGGTATGTTACATGGGGTGCAGGATACCTACAGGAAGAAAATAAATCTAAATATGCCAACAACCAATGTTGTGATAACTGCCATCTATTAAAAGTAATGCTTATTTCTGTCACATTACTGGTTGAATTAATTTTATCAATTTTTAATCCAAGTAATCTTCAAGAATAATGCTTAAGGCTGGGAGCAGTGGCTCACACCTGTAATCCCAGTGCTTTGGAAGGCCGAGGCGGACAGATCACCTGAGGTCAGGAGTTCAAGACCAGCCTAACCAACATGGTGAAACTCTGTCTCTACCAAAAATACAAAAATTTAGTTGGGTGTGGTGGTGTACGCCTGTAGTCCCAGCTACTCAGGAGGCTGACACAGGAGAATAGCTTGAGCCCAAAAGGCAGAGGTTGCAGTGGGCCGAGATCACACCATTGCACTACAGCCTGGGCCACACAGTGAGACCTAGCTTTCTTTTAGAATGGATTACAATATAAATCACACAAGCTGTAATAAATCAAAAATCAGAAATTAAAACACATCTGTCTGATTCTAATTTATGGCAGCCAAGTCCCTTGTGGCTTGGTCCTAGGTCCCATCCCTCATCTCTCTTTCACCAGGGATCACATCCATTTATGTATTTCTTCTTTTTCTTGAGACACAATTTCATCGTTACCCAAGCTGCAGTGCAGTGGTGCGATCTTGACTCAATGCAACCTCCACCTCCCAGGTTTAAGCAATTCTCCTGCCTCGGGCTCCCAAGTAGCTGAGATTATAGGTGTGCAACACCACACCCAGATAATTTTTCTGTCTTTTTAGTAGAGAAGGGTTTTCATCATGTTGGCCAGGCTGGTCTAAAACTCCTGGCCTCAAGTGATCCGCTCGTCTCAGCCTCCCAAAGTGCTGGGTTTACAGGTGTGAGCCACTGTGCCCAGCAGATAACATCCATTTATGTTGATTTAAATGCCATCCATTTGTTAATGATTCACAAATTTTCTATTTCCTCAAGACACCTTCTCCAAGTTCCACACTCATATAAAATGGCCTACCTAACAACTTCACTTGGGATATCTCAAGGAAGCTCAGAATTTACAATAAGAAGGGAACTTCCCATTTTCTAAACTCCATTCTTCTTCTTCAGTTGCTCTACATTTTTCATGGAACCTCAGGTGCTTTAGCCAGAAACCTGGCAGCCATCCCTGACTAATCAATCTCCTCCTCTCCCACAACTAATTCATTCACATAGCCATTCTCTTAGGACAGATATGGACTGTTCTTAAGATAGGTCATCCATAACCATCCAATAAAACATAGTGATTCCCTCCCCATTTTCCTTCTCATTGCGGCCTGTTCATCGCTTTCACAGTACACAGCATTTACCACAGTTTGAAACTGATACTTTTCTGTCTCTGACTTTATGAAGAAAAGAACCCAAGATGTTTTATCCAATACTTAAAAAATAGCCCAGAAATCTTGAATTAATATTTAAAAAAATAGCCCAGAACACAGTCCATGATTAAATATTTCATGAATAACAAATATCACTAGTATGCCCTAGAGATCTGAAGTTTTTAGAATTTGGTAACTTAAGACTTCCATAGATTTTCCCCAGCATAAGTAGTATTATTCACTGATCCTAAAACCCCTAACTTTCTTGCCTTTGTGCTTTGTCTTACACATAAATATGGTTTCTCCTCCTTTTGCTATAAACCAAATCAGCGGTTTTGATCCAATGAAAATATTACTTCTTATGCAGGGTCTTCGTTAAGCACGAGCCAGAATTTCTTTCTTTTTTAAGGCTGATTAAGAAGATACTCCCTCTTCTCCAAAACATCCATAGTATTTTCAACCTAACAGAGCATCACATTTTAATTCATTTCAACCTTTAAGGTAATTTTTTTATGCTTTTGTTTTGTTTTGAGACAGTGTCTCGACTTTTTACCTAGGCTAGAGTGCACTGGCACCATCTCACCTCACCACAACCTCAAGCTCTCAAGCTCAAGCAATCCTCCAACCTCAACCTCCCAAACACAGGTACATGTCACCATGCCAAGCTAGGGTGGGTGGGGGGGTGTGTGTGTAGGGGTGTGTGTGTAGAAACATGGTTTCACCATGTTGCCAGGGTTGGTCTTGGAACTCCTGCGCTCAAGCAATCCACCTGCCTCGGCCTCCCAATAGTGCTGGGATTACAGGCGTAAGCCACCACGCCCAGCCTCTTTGCTTTATTATGCAGACCAGTCCCTAAATTTAGTTCAGCTGAGGAAGGGAATCAGCTGATCCTCGTCGTCTGCCACGTAATCATTTTCTTAGAAGTTGGCTCAGCCAGATTTAACCAAATGTAACTCCCACATTGAGTTTATCTATATTGAAAATCACTTATATTGGCCTATATTTGGAACAGTGATAATCTTTTGTTTTTAATAAGTTCTTACTACAAATTTTAAACAGTAGAAATTGGTTAGTTATTTGGGTAATGTTTTATTAAACTAGTAACACAGATAGGACACATTTTATTACAGATTCCTCTGAGGAGGAGTTTTTAATTGTATTTGCTACAAAATCAGGATGTAAGAAACATTAGTGTAAGAAACTAAAATATGGAAAAGAGCTTCAGCCTTCTTATACAAATCATGTATACAGACAGCCTAGTTGACTGTCCTATCTACCGCACTCAAGGTTCTCATTTTGTAGTCTCTTCCCGCTTTGTGACTATTCTTTAGCCCTACAGATTTCTAGTACTGCCCAGGAAATCTAATTTCAATACATTTATCCTAGGTTTCATGACAGTTTTTAAAGATTGGGATAAATATGTACTTATTTGCTAATGTATTATCTTTTTCAACCTAAATTTATGTGCAAAGGTTAAATATGTAACTGTTACTGTACTTAGCACTCGATAAAGCTGTGCCATTTACAGTTACTGATTCAGTTTGAAATGTAGAATGAAAAAGGTTCAATAGAATGTATCAAACAAAAAATAAATACATAAATAAATAAAATCAGAGGAGATATTTATATTCTCCACAATTCGAAGAACATTGTCTTAAACTAATCACTCAGTAAGTGTTCATTTGAATGAATCAATGAATGAATAAATGTTTAATGATCTTTTTGTAATATGTAAATAATTAACTATTTTTTGCCAATTATTATTTAAGACAGAAAACACATTTTTGAATAAAGCAAGAGCTTTAAATATTTGAATAAAGAGGACATAACTAAAGAAAAGAACAATACTCAAGATTGGAATTTAGTATCAAAAATGAGTCAAATTTATACAGATTGTCAACGTAAAATGTAAATAAAACTGACTTGAAATCTGTAGATTAAGGTAAAATATAAAAATAAACTACACTTAAAATTGTATACTAGAGCTAGCCATAATCTCTAGTCATTCTAAATTTTCAAAACCTAATTATATGCTTAATGCTACTACTGTTTTATGGCTCCTTATTGCTATGGTTACAAACAAAAACAGGACTTACTAATATTTATGGCTAGAGCATTATAATTTTTTTTTCTTAACTGGAAATGACCATTTCAACCAATCATCACAAATCATTTGAAAAATCAATGCACTAAGGATATAAATTTTGGTTATCTATAAGAGTTTAAAGTTAGACTCAGCATCTTCCTACCCTTCTCTCCCATATGTCTTAGCACTCCCTAACCCAAGCCCAGCAAAGGAGGATATAAGAAAAACCAAGGTACTAAAATCAAGGACTGACCATAGAGGTACTAGTCACAATAGTCCAGAGGTGGAAGCAACCCAAATGTCCATGAATGGATGAATGAATAAAATGTGTCATACAGATACAACGGAGTACCATTCAGCCTTTAAAAAGAAAGAAATTCTCGGACGTGCTACATATACTTAGAGGACATTATACTGAGTGAAATGAGCCTATCACAAAATGACAAATACTGTATAATTTCATTTATACAGCATAGGGTGATACAATAAAAATTATTTGGTCTCTCTTCCAAAGACTTTTCTTTGTTTCAAATCTTCAGAATTTTCAAAACAGTAAGAGTGTCTTTTGTATGCTAACAAGATGACTCCTGGCTGGGGGCATCTAGATGGCCTCAGAATAAGGGCTGGGAGCCCAAAAGACCACAAGGCATGAGGCTGGAACTTCTTTGGGGCTTGTGGTAGGATGTCTCTCACTATTTTGCCCAGGCTGGGTTTGAACTAGCAATCCTCTTGCCTCAGCCTCCCAAAAAGCTGGGAATGCAGGGTTGGGACTACAGGTGGGCATCACCATGCCCAGCAAGGGCTGGAACTTTCAGCTACACCTAGCTTACCCCACCTCCAACCCTCCAGAGAGAGGAGAGGGGCTAAAGGTTCATGTACCCGTCACCAATGGCCGATGATTTGGTCAATCACGCCTATGTGATGAGGCCTTCACAAAAACCCCAAACAATGGGGTTTAAAGAGTTTCCAGGTTGGTGAACACATGGAGATGCTGAGAGGGTGGCAGGTCTAGAGAGGGCACAGAAGCTCCACACTCCTTCTGCACACCTTGCCCAATGCATCTCTTTCATCTGGCTGTTTCTGAGTTATATCCTTTAAAAAAACAAGTAATTATAAGTAAAGTACTTGCCTAAGTCTCTGAGGCATTCTAGCAGATTATGGAACCTGAAGGGGAGAGTCGGAGGAATCTCCAATTTGGAGCCTAGTCAGGAGTGTGAGTAACCTGGATAGAACTGGCATCAGAAATGGGGGTAGCCTGTGGTACTGAGCCCTTACACTAGTGGTATTAGACAACTGTGCAGGGTAGTCAGTGTCCGAATTTAACTAAACTGTAGGAACCTAGCTGGTGTCCAAAAAGGTGGAGAATTCATTTGTGTGAGGAAAAAACCCATACATTTGGTATAGTAAGTGTTGTGGCACAAAACATTTCATTGGTATCTAAACTATGTATTAAATTCACAGAACCAGAAAGCAGAACAGTGCTTACCAGTGGCTAGAAGGAGGAGGAAGAGAGGAGCTGTTTAATTAATTTCACATTTGAAAGATGAAAAAGTCTTGGGGATCATTTTCTCAACGATATCAATATACTTAACACACTGAACACTAGTGAACTGTATACTTAGAACTGGTTACAATGATTAATTTCATGTTATGTTTTGTACCCCAATTTTTTTGTCAAGAACCAATTAAAGAAGAGAAGAAATACCTCTATAAAGGTCTCTGTTTTTCAACTTTAGTTTTCTTCCTCAAAATAAAAACTTACCATTGGTGGGATAACAGCAGCTCGATGCTGAAGCTGTGGCAGGTCCAATGGATTTGGTTTTAATGGGGATGAGACTAGTATAGATCCAGGGGGATTTAACAGTGAAGGCTTTGAGTCCATAGGAAACATTCTGCAATTGTCAATTTAAAAAAAGATAAATGAATACATTTTTAAGACTCAAACATACAATCACCATAATTTCTTATAAGTTAATATGTATATACACATGCACATATGGATACACATATATTAACCCGTATAAAATATATGGACAGTTAAGGAAAAAGGAACCTATAAAACCGATTTTCCAGATAAAGAAACTGAATATTATACTAACTTCAGCAGAACACATACTAAAATGAAATGATAAAAGATTACCATAGCCCCTGCACAAGAAAAACATGCAAATTTGCAAAGCATTTTATATTAAAAAGAAAAAAGAAACCTAATACTGACTTACAGGTTGAAATTTATCTGAATCGTCCATATCTAACCAACAAAACAATGTGAACAAAGTCCACTTAAAACTGTTCAGTCCTAATTTACCATAAACCTCATAACATGGGTTAAAAACCAGTTACCTGTTAGAGGATATTTTATTGGGAATCACAAGAGTATTTTTTTTTAATATTTGAATAAGCTGCTACAATTTCTAAATTGAAAATGTCATCCAAAATTCCAGACTTCGGCTTCTCAGAAAAAAATGGAAAGAACGAACAACATGGGATCAGCACTCACCCATAGCAGCGACCTGCCGTGCACCTAGCAGCCACTGCCCCACTCACATGAGCACACCCTCCTCTGTTCATCACAGTCCCTAGCATCTCACACTCCACTGGCTGATATTTTCAACACCTACACTCAAGTTTAGGATGCCCAATATATAAAATCGAGGAAATTTTATACTAGTGTCACGTCTTAGGAGTTTGGTCATATTTCCCAATGTTATCATGGTCACTGGGGGAAAGTGAACATTTAAAAATGTATAAATTGGTAAGAAAATTAGAATATATTTTTAAAAATTCACATACTACATAAAGAAGATATTAAAGATATACAAAATTGAAAGTGTTATTTCAATCATTTGGGAGCAGTGTAGACTTTAGGGTGTCAGTCAAAAAACATATTTTTCCATGGAATTTTTGAATTTCAAGACTACTGTCACATTCATCTCTTAGGATGTTTAACATTTAAAATTACTGTCATCCTAATTTTTCCTTCATGTATAGTTGCCAAAACCAACAGTGTAAAACACAGATAATCCTTATTTTAGATGAGATGTTTCATTAAAAAATGCTTTAAAAAGGACCACACAGCTTGAATCAATTTGTGTTTACTGCAGTTAAAGACTGACACCATTAAAATAAAATCTAGGTTACTCTGAACTGAAGGAAAAAGATAGTCAAATTTTCTGGTAAACCAATAGTTAAGCAGAACACCTGCTTTATTTCGATTCATGTTGATGAAAATTCTAGCATCTACTATATAAAACACTCTGAGAAATCAGGCACTATAGTGCTCAATATTATTCTAGTAATAAATCTCATTATGGAGTATATAAGATATAAAATACATTGGATATTAACTGAAAATACAGACACCAAGACAAACTCTGAAAGCTAAACTTTGAAGATAATTTATCTATCTGTTGAGTAGCTTGTCTCCTTTTTCTTATTAAAAAGAAAAAAAGGGCAGGGTTTAATTGGGTTCAGATTAAGTGATGTTTCAATCTAATTCACTTCTAGAATTTGCACCAATTTAACATTCTACTAAAATTATAGGTGATTCAATTTAAAGAAAAGGAAACACCAGGGAATAAAATACGTTAAATAAAGAGTTAACTATACCTGTAAAATATGTATCTTTTTATTGTGATTTTTACAAAAACCATAGATATGATGCATTTTTTTGTATAATTAATTAGCCTTTAATGACTACAAACACTTGTAAATTGCCGGACACAGTGGCTCACACTTGTAATCCCAGCACTTTGGGAGGCTGAGGTGGGCGGATCACCAGAGGTCAGAGGGTTGAGACCAGCCTGGCCAACATGGGAAACCCCATCTCTATGAAAAATACAAAAATTGGCCATGCATGGTGGCATGTGTCCCCGAGCTACTTGGGAGGCTTCAGCAGGAGAATCACTTGAACTCAGGAGGCAGAGGCTGCAATGAGCCAAGATTGCACCACCGCACTCTAGCCTGGGCAACAGAGCGAGACTCCATCACAAAAAAAAAAATAACAAACAAACAAAAACAAAAACAACAACAAAAAAAACTTGTAAATTAATCTGCATTATACCTGATATTAAATTACAAAAATGAATAATCTAAAATTTTAATGGATACAAAAAATGGTCATAATTATCATTAAAATTATGCTTTCTAAAAATTTTCAGAACACTGAACGTGTCTTTCTTTTCAGCATTTTCTTCTATCTAACAAGTAGGGGCTAGTAGGCCTTGTTTTGAGGCTGTCTTACAGCAGCAGGAGCCCCTTAATGGCTTTAGCCTCCACCTTCATCACCACATCCCACTGCTGCCTCCTTAGGCACAACAGTTATTCACAACTTTATTAGTTGAAATTCCCTTTTTTGCTATCATACAGAATACACATAACAAGACAGATGTAGGAAAAATATATAATCTGTTTCATTAAAATGATCACGCAACTGTTTCTGGTTAAACAGAATAGTATCAGCCCAATATTAAAATCGTAGAGACTACCTGTAACTTGCCAATATTTATATAGGGGCCAAGTCTACAGCCAGTACCACCCTGTGATTCAGTCAGCAACCAGACGAGTAAGCACAGGATAGGACTTACGGAACGGGCCTCACCTCTGCCGCTCTGGCTCTCCATCCACATCCTCATCAGCACTGCACGTGGCACTGGAATCATTGTCCGACTGGGGCTCGGGCCTTTGGGCATTTATTTGCTGAGCTACCACCAAATCTTCTTCTCTAGGTTCCACCTTTTCACTGGCTCTATCCAAGTCTCTTTCTTTGGTATTATCACCTTCAACTTTAGATGCATGGTTTTCTGGCACCCTGATTTCAACATCCACAGAATCGGCTTTGGTAGCGGGTGGGGGATCAGGAACAGAACCCCCTTCGGCACTGTGCTCCTGCTGATCTACGTCCACCTGCTCTGCTGCCTCAGCACTGATGCTGTCATTCACCTGGGTCTCCACACTTTCATCTTCAGCTGGTTTTGTACTTGGAACTGCTGATGAGGGAGATGTACTGGGTGCAGTTTCCGTAGTGGGCTCAAGCTCAGCCGCAGGTTCTGTGTTTCCTCGAGAAGTACCATTTTCAGGACTGTCCTCACTGGGCTTCACAGCTTCAACTGGTGAAGGAGAAGGAGCACTTTCTGTATCAGAACTATTTTCTGCACCTTAAAGATAATGATACAGCATAAAAATCTGATAATGAACATGTTTCAGGTGGTGATAGAAACCATGCTTGAAAGTAGTTGTTTAGGATGAATTCTACTCCTTTGATGACCTCAGCGGAGTATTTACAGCCATTGAGAAGGCTAAAGTTTCCTACAGAATATAGAAGTGAAAGATCAAATTGTCTTGACCTTCTGAAACTAAAAGCATAAAGGCTTTTAATGTCTGAAAATAATTTATATGAAATTGAAAAACAAAGAAAGATAAACCTAAACAAAAAAAGTTCCTATAAATGATGACATTCTGGTGTATTTCTAGAAGCCTCTTCCTGTGAATTTCCTTTTACCCAGCTGAACTGACACTCTAGAACAGCTCTATCCAATAAGCATATAATGTAATCACATCTGTGATTTTAATTTTCCTGATGACCACATTTAAAAAGTATGAAATGGGTCAAATTAATTTAAACTATGTATATATGTGTGTATGTATTTATTTTTTTAATTTTATTTTTTGAAGATGGGCTTTTGCTCTGCTCACCCAGGCTAGAGTGCAATGGTGCAATCTAGCTCACTGCAACCTCCGCCTCCCAGGTTCAAGCAATTCTCTTCCCTCAGCCTCCTGAGTAGCTGGGATTACAGGCGTGTGCCACCATGCCCAGCTAATTTTGTAGAATTTAATTAATCCAATATGTGCAAAACGTCATTTTAACATGTAATCAATATAAAAAAAATTCATAAAAAGATTATTTTTCCCTTTTTTGGTACTAAGTCTTCCAAATCTGGTATGTATTTTATATATTCTGCATATCTAATTTTTTTTTTTTTTTTGGAGACAGAGTCTCGCTCTGTCACCAGGCTGGATTGCAATGGTGCTATCCTGGCTCACCGCAGCTTCTGTGTCCTGGGTCCACGTGATTCTTATGCCTCAGCCTCCTGAGTAGCCAGGGTTATAGGCACCTGACACCATGCCCGGCTAATTTTTATATTTTTTAGTAAAGACAGCGTTTCACCATGTTGCCTAAGCTGTTCTTAAACTCCTGACCTCCGGTAATCCGCCAGCCTTGGCCTCCCAAAGTGCTGGGATTACAGGCATGAGCCACTGCACCTGGCCTGCATATCTAAACTTAAACTAGTCAAATTTCAAGTGCTCAATAGCCACAAGTGTCTAACAGCTACCACACTGGATAGAGGCTATAGAACCTTATTGAAAGGTTCTTTCACCTACTTTTCCTTAGGTGATCAGCTCAAACATCACATGCTTAAAAAGCCTCTATGGGCTGGGTGAGTGGCTCAAGTCTGTAATCCTAGGACTTTGGGAGCTTGAGATGGTTGGATCACCTGAGGTGGGGAGTTCGAGAACAGCCTGACCAACATAGTGAAACCCTGTCTCAACTAAAAATACAAAATTAGCCAGGTGTGGCATGCCTGTGTTCCCAGCTATTTGGGAGGCTGAGGCAGGAGAATCACTTTAATCTGGGAGGTAGAGACTGCAGTGAGCCAAGATCATGCCATTGCACTCTAGCCTGGGCAACAAGAGTGAAACTCCAACTCACAAGAAAAGAAAAGAAAAGAAAGCCTTCCATGGTTTCCTTAACAAAGTTGTATTTTGCTAACATAGTTCTGATACCACATGTACTAGTTACGGTTACAATTACATTTATTTACTAGAATGATTTATTTATTAGAATGATTTCTGGTCATTTCTTCCACTAGGCTATAAACTCCATAAGAACAGAGATTATATATTTTGATTATCACTTAAGTAACAGCCTGACACACAGTAACTCAAATATTGGCTGGATTATAAAGTGCATGAATGATTGTGAGAACCTAAATAACCATTTGGAGAAAGAATTTATTTTTTAATTGTATATTACAGCAATATAAAAAAACTTCTACAAATTCATTATTTTATTCATTCAAATATGATGAAGTGTCAATTATGTATGTGCAGGGAGCTGTTTGAGGTACTGGGGACAGACCAATTTTAAAAAATCTAAGCAGATGCTCTCATGGAGCCAACCTTCTAGTGTGAAATCGACAATAAACAGTAAATATGTGATATAGGCTGGGAGTGGTGACTCACACCTATAATACCAGCACTCCGGGAAGCTAAGGCAGTAGGAGTGCCTGAGGCCAAGTGTTCAAGACCAGCCTGGGCCACATAGTAAGACCTCATCTCTACAAAAACATTTAAAAATTAGCTAGGCATGGTGGCATACACCTGTAATCCCAGTTTTTGGGAGGCTGAGGCAAGAGAATCACTTGAGCACAAGAGGTCAAGGCTTGCAGTGAGCTGTGTTTACGCCACTATGCTTCAGCACTGGGTGACAAAGTGAGACCTTGTCTCAAAACAAACAAACAAAGTGATATATGAGGTGGTGATCAGTGCAGTGACTAAAAAACAAAACTGAAAAAGAAGTAGGTGAGGAGGTATTATAGAATAAAGTGGTATTTGAACAGAGGACTCAAGGAAAGCAGGGAATGAGTTGTGGGCACACGGTGGGGAAGAGCATTCCAGGTAGAGGGATTAGAAAGCACAAAGACTCCTGAAGTAGGGGTTGGTTTGCCCAGGAACAGCAAAGAGGACAGTATGGTTGGAGCAGAGAAGGCAAACAAAAAAAGAGTGGCAGAAAGTTCACAGAGGTACAAAGATCAGTTCATGCAGAGCCTCATAAATCACAAGGGTCTTTATTCTTACTGAGATGGGAAAGTATTACAGGATTTGGACTACAGAAGAAGATTTGATTTACATTATAAGAACTAGTTGAGCTGCTATGGAAGAAAAAACAGAATGGACCTTGTCTCTACAAAAAGCAAAAAAGTACATTAGTCAAGTGTGGTGGTGCATGCCTATGGTCCCAGCTACTTGGGAGGATGAGGTGGGAAAATCACTTAAGCCTAGGAGTTCGAGGCTGCAGTGAGCCACAATCGAGCCACTGCACTCCAGCCTAGGTGACAGAGAGAGACCTCATCTGTAAAAATAAATAAATAGAATGGAATAAAAGTAGCAAGAGACTAATAAAAAAACTATTACAAGGAGGGCTCCTTAGAAGTAGGATAGGAGCTATCGAGATAAGAATCCAATTCTAAAGAGACTAAAGAAAAGCAAATTTATTGATATAGGGAAAGACTAGAGGGAAAAGCAGCTTGTGGTGATAGAGACACAAGAGTTCGCTTTGGATGTTAACTATGAGATGGCTCTTAGGAATCCAAATGGAAATACTGAGTATGTGATTAGCTATATGAGCCTGGAATCCAGATGAGAGTTCAAGTCTCCAAAATAAAACAAAAGACAGACAAGCAAATAACTCAGAACAGTACCTCACATGTAACAAGGTTTTAATATATGGCAGCCATTACTGTTTTTGAAAGATCCTACCAAAGCAATGAAAAGCTAACAAAAAGCCTGACTTAACCTTCTTTTCTATTTAGATAGTGGTACAAAGCCCCAAATCCAAGGGCAAACTAATAAGGCATTTATCTTCAAAATTTTAGAAGACATGTTGGTGATTATACAGCAGATGATATCATTTGACATAAACACTTTTCCAACTTTCTTCTTCCAAGCCACAAAAGAGTAGGAAGGTTTCCAAGGCACAATGTTTCACTAAGCAACAGCCAAACATGAGTATCTTTTTTTTTCTAAAGATACAGGGAAAAAAAAAACAACCTTAAAGAATGATGCAGAAAAAGAGAAGAGCAAATCCAAATTTTGGTGAAGCTCTGGTCTCTCTGATTTAATTATTCTAATCATGAAAGATACACAGTCAGATGTTTTTTTAGGAAGCAGACACAGGAACCCTCCCTTCAGCAGCTACCTTCATTCTTCAATTGGCAAGAGCCTTGCCACACACAATAAACAGTGCATATGTAATGTCTCATTAAGATTAGGAATAAGTATGAGATCACAGGTCACATAAACTGCATTTATGTTCTTGTCTTGACACTTTCCAAATGAAGCTAAGTCAAAAGGAGGAGAGATCCTAAAATTCTACTGGGAAATTCATTTCCTCTTAAGAGGAAACTCTTCTAGATGATTGAGCAGATGTGATGGTGCCACCCTACCCTTGACCAGAAGGACATATTAATAATGGACTTGGGCTTTGTTATGGACTCAATCGTGCCCCTCCTCACCAAAGCTCTCAGGTTGACGCCCTAACCCACAATGTAACTGTATTTGGAGACCAGGCCTTGAAGGAGGTGATTAAGGTTAAATGAGGTCATAACAGTGGGCTCTGATCCAGTAGGAGTTGTCTTCATATGAGGAAGATACACCAAGAGTGGGCACACACAAAGGAAAGGCCATGTAAGGACAAAGTAAGGAGGCGGCTGGCCATCTGCAAGCCAGGAAGACAGCCCTCATCAGAAAGCAACTGTGCCAGCACCTTGATCTGGGATGTACAGCCTTCATAACTGTGAGAAAATTACTTTCAGTTGTTGAAACCACCCAATCTGTGGTATTTTGTTATGGCAGCCTGAGGAGGTTTATTAACCTCCAGGCTTCATTAATATTTGTAACCGCAGGGAATACTAACCACCAGAAACAAACCCATTAAAACCAAGAGACTCTGACCACCTCTCTGGAAATGCCATAAACACAGCAAACTACCTTCACTGTTTGCAGCACTCTTACATTACCCTAGGGTGAGCCTGCTCTAATACTCTTACTAAAGACCACCTCATTTTTCACAAACCCTCCCAAAAAAAGCTTAGGCTTAGGGGTTGTTCAAAGCCAAAACCCATTTCAACACAAGTTTAAGTTTAAAGGCAACAAGAATAATCTATAGGAAAAAAACCCAAAATCTAGTATTAATAAACCTGGAGAATGTAGAACTTTTAAAGCTTATATAAAATAAAGACCCTACAAAGGAAAAGATATACAACTCTAATTACACAAAGTTTATGCAAAGATAATTTAAAAGCAAAACAAAAGGGAAACGAGAAGGAAAAAATTATCTGCATATACAGGAACATGTTTAATATATATGAACAGCTACTAAAAGCACTATAAAAATCCCCACATCAGAAGCAGTCAATTTACAAAAAAATCCACAGAAACTTTAATCAGATTGTAAACTGAAATAAATTAGATATCTTTTTTTTTAACCAAAATAATCAAGAAAATATTTTTTTCATGAACTTGTCATTAATTTGTTTAAATGACAAAGAGACATTATTTCTTAAATTTCCTTAGGTTTCGTGGGTTGATTATTTTTTTCTATTGTTGCTTCTAGGGTCATTAATTATTTTTACATAAAAACATTAATATAGTACATATAAATCTCTGTAAAAATATGAAAATAAACTCAAGGCAATAAAGAGAAACATAACTGATGATACTAATTGAACAAATAAATGTGACAATGACATAGACACACAGATATTTTATTGATCTTGGCACTTGATGTCTGAAGCAGGACTGCCATTTCCAAGATCTTCTGGACCATCTTAGGTGCTACATAAATATTTGTGATTAAATGAATAAAAACAGTATGTTCAAGTTTGAAGTCTCCTCACCATGAAAACACTGGCACATTGTTTCCTCAATGAAGCAATTCCTACAGAGTCAAATAACTAAAAATTATTTATTGAGGATAGCAGATGTCACAACTAAATTTAAAATTTTGAGATACCTTCACTGTCTTCTGGATTTTCTTCTTCGTTGGAGGCTTCAATATCTTCATCCTCTTGAGCAGAAACAGTGGAAGCAACACTTTCACACTGAGACACATCTCGCTCTTCACGAGGTTTTCGTGAAGCCTAAAGGAGTAAAGAGTATTATTTTAAATAACTAAAAAGGAAAAAATATAATTCATTTCTGAAGTAATGTAGAACACTGATAAATACACACATACCAGACAAGGAGGTCACACATTTCAAAACAGTTCTGGTTAAAGTGCAGACAAATATCTCTGCGTAATCACTAACTGGCCAAATTTTATGTATATGGCTCACCTTTATCAAACAGATCAAAAGTTACATCTAATCCATTTTTGGAACTACTCACCACTTTACATGTACAAACAACCAAAAATCACTCACTCTAGATAATGTATCTTTCTAATAAAAACAACATAAATATTTATTTTCTAAAGATAACATATACTACCTTTAAATGTAGAAAACATAACACTACAAAAATCACTACTCATTATTCCAATAGTAAGAGATTCTAAGTATACTGGTACATTTCCTTTCAATCCTTCAGATGCATATACATGAATATAAATATTTATGTGTACATGTAAACACAACCAGGAAAGCCCTATGTAGTTACATATTCTACTTTCTTAACATAATGTAGCCATGAACAGAACATATCACTGTTACAAATTCTTCAAAATTATTTTTATTAATGATCCCATAAAAACATTATGTTGATATAATGTGGACATACATTTTATGTTGACATATAATTAAAATTCTCCTATTTTAAGGCATTTCAGTAATTTTCAATTTATGATATAAATAATGCTGCAAGAAAGTTCCTTCACTAGCATTAAGAATTATGCAATTTTAGAGGCAACAATCATCATTGGTATTACTACTGAATTTCTTTTTACCATTCAATTTCTTTCTTTACTTTTTTTGAGACAGAGTGGTGCTCTGTCACCCAGGCTGGAGTACAGTGGTGCAATCTTAGGTCACTGCAACCTCCGCCGCCTTGGTTCGGGCAATTCTCCTGCCTCAGCCTCCCAAGTAGCTGGGACTACAGGCACACGCCACCACGCCTGGCTAATTTTTTATATTTTAGTAGAGACGGGGTTTCACCGTGTTGCCCAGGCTCGTCACAAACTCCTGAGCTCATGCAATCTGCTGGCCTCAGCCTCCCAAAGTGCTGGGATTACAGGCGTGAGTCACCATGCCTGGCCCAATTTATTTTACTGTAAAAAAAGACAAATTCAGCCAAGCACAGTGGCTCATGTCTATAATCCCAGCACTGTGGGAGGATTGCTTGAACCCAGGTGTTTGAGAGAAGCCTGGGCAAGAAAGTCAGACCCTTGATCCTATAAACAGTATTTAAAAATTAGCTGTGGGCCGGGCACGGTGGCTCAAGTCTGTAATCCCAGCACTTTGGGAGGCCGAGGCGGGTGGATCACGAGGTCAAGAGATCGAAACCATCCTGGTCAACATGGTGAAACCCCGTCTCTACTAAAAATACAAAAAAAAATTAGCTGGGCATGGTGGCACATGCCTGTAATCCCAGCTACTCAGGAGG
>NW_016107538.1:1836401-1843084 GCF_001604975.1 Cebus imitator | reverse complement strand
AAAAAAAAAAAAAAAAAAAAAAAATTAGCTGTGTGTGCTGGTACTCTCCTGAAGTCCCAGCTACACAGGAAACTGAGGCAGAAAGATCACTTGAACCCAAGAGGCTGAAGCTGCAGTGGGCCATGATCATGCCACCGAACTCCAGGCTGGGTGACACAGTGAGAACCTGTCTCCAAAAAAAAAAAAAATGTTTTTTAATAATTCCTTTTTTTAAAAAATGGTATGCTCCCTTCTGCAAACTATGTTTATGCAAAATGGCTCATTCTTCTGCTGGGGTCTCATATCCATAAGAGGACTTGTGTACATGTAAGACATTAGCTATTTACATTATACTCATAACTTCATGTTACTAAATAGAAGCCTTAATATCTTCTCTGTTTGCAGACCCAGGGTTCTGGAAGTCCTAGCCCTGGTGGTCCTCTGTTCTGTGCCCCTTACAGAGCCTACATTTCATCTCATATCAGCTGTCAGCCTTTCCCAGTGAGACTCTTCAGGAGAGGAAAATATATCATTGCTCTGTTAAAAATTACCCATACATCTACTCAACATTTTTATGAGGATGGTTATTTAGGATCCAGCCTAAAATATTAACTCAAGATAAACAATCATTTTCTAATATCAGACTTACAGAATTAGTTGAAATTCTGAAGGCTAAAATATTTATTTCTATGTTTCCAGTAGGAATGCAAGAGAATCCCAGAGACATACAGGCTACACTTTTTAAAAAAAAACTTTCAGAAGATTCCATGAATTTCCACGGATTAGATAATAGCTACTCTTGTTTGTTTTTGAATATAAGGTCTCGCTTTGTTGTCCAGACTACTGTGGAACCTCTGGCCTCAATCAATCCTCCCACCTTGGCCTCCCAAAGTGCTGAGATTACAGGCGTAACTGACCGTGCCCAGCTGATGTTATCATATATATGGATTATTCCAGTGCCCAGTGTATGCCCCTCTCTTGCCAATGTCAACCCATTCTGTCTGGTCCTTTCACTGGTAACTCGGGAAGAGACAACTTTTTACACTACTACAACAACCCTCTGTTCACATGCAATAATCCACTATGTTGCCAAGCATTTTCTTTAATATATGATAGTCAAATATAGAGAAATAGGCCAGGTGCAGTGGCTCATGGCCAGGCCCAGTGATTCACTCCTGTATTCCCTGCACTTTGGGAGGCCAAGGTAGGCAGATCACTTGAGGCCAGCAATTCGAGACCAGCCTGGCCAACATGGTGAAACCTTGTATCTACTAAAAATACTAAAATTAGTTGGGCATGGTGGTGCACACCTGTAATCCTAGCGACTGGGAAAACTGAGGCAGGAGTATCGTTTGAACCCAGGAGGCAGAGGCTGCAGTGAGTCAAGATCAAGCCACTGCACTTCGACCTGGGAGACAGAGTGAGACTCTGTCTCCAAAAAAAAAAAAAAAAAAAAAAAAAAAAAAAAAAAAAAAAAAAAAAAAAAAAAAAAGGAAGAAGAAGAAAAGAAGGAGGAGGAGGAGAAGAGGGTGGAGGGGGAGGATGAGGATGGGGAGGGGGAGGAGGAAAGATGAAAGAAAACACCCATGTATCTACCACTGAGATTTGATAGATATTAGACATTTTGCATGTTTTCTTGAGATCTATTTTTAAAAGATAAAACATTCTAGATAAACACTTGAAGTCTGCTGTCCCTATTATTTTAATTGTGATCAAAATAATTAGTGGAAAGATGTTTGTGCTGGTTAATTTTATGTGTTAACTTCGCTGGGCCACAGTACCCAGATATCTGGTTGAATCTTATTGTGGAAGTTTCTGTGCAGATTTTTTTTAGATGATATTAACATTTAAATCAGCGGACTCTGAGAAAAATAGATTACCCCCAATAATGTGGGTGGACCTCTTCCAATCAATTAAAGGGCTTAATGGAACAAAGACTGGATTCCTGGAGTAAGAAGGTATTCTGCCAGGAAAACTGCCTTTGGAGTCCAACTGCGACTCTTCCCAGAGTCTCCAGTCAACCAGCCTATCCTATCAGACACTGGACTCACCAACCCTCCACAATCATGTGAGCCAACTCCTTAAATCTCAATCTCTCTCTCTCTCTCTCTCTCTCTCTCTATATATATATATATATATATATACATGTATATACGCATGGACACACCCTGTTAAGTTTTGTTTCTCAGGAGGACCATGACTAATATATAACATTTATATTTTAAAAACATACCTGATTCATTCTTTACTTCACTTTGTCTCAAAACATTTTGGATGTTATCTCATGAAGTTAGGTCTTTATCTTGCTAGTAGACTTTTTGTGTTTTGGTTGCTACAGCATATTTTTAATTCTAACTTTCTTATTAACCTGAAAGTCCCTTTGTATATACCCTTTTAAATTAGTCAATGTTATGCTTTGTATCCTCTTAATAAATTCAAATCTTAGTATCTTTACTATCACACTTTAATAATTCTCAAATTTTTTGGTCTAAGGATGCAACACTCTTTTAAGTATTAAAAGCCACAAAGAGCTTTTCTTTTTCTTTTTTTTTCTTTTTGAGACGGAGACTTGCTCTGTCGCCAGGCTGGAGTGCAATGGCGTGATCTCAACTCACTGCAACCTCCATCTCCCGGGTTCAAGTGATTCTCATGATTCTACTGCCTCAGCCTCCTGAGTAACTGGGATTACAGGCACACACCACCACGCCCAGATAATTTTTGTATTTTTAGTAGAGACAGGGTTTCACCATGTTGGCCAGGATGATCTCCATCTCTTGACCTAGTGATCTGCCCACCTCAGCCTCCCTACGTGCTGTTATTACAGACACGAGCCACTGTGCCCAGCCAAAAAAAGAGCTTTTCCTTATGAGAGAAATATAGACAGACAGACAGATATTTACTATATCAGAAATTAAAACTAAGAAAACTTTAAAATTTTAACTCATTAAAAGCAATATAAACCCATAAAGAACTTATTTTTAACAAAAAGTAACCATTTTCCAAAACAAAAAATTACTTACTAAAAAAGTGGCAAAACCTTTCCTTTCTGGAAATCTCTTCCATGTCTGATCTAAGCAGAATTCCCAAAGGTGCGTCCACATGTGATCTAATCTGTAGATTAGATTGTCATCTAATGTTTTGGTTGAAGTATATAAAAACAATGTAGCCTCACACAGATATATAGTGGGAAAAGGGCAGAGTATTTTAACAGATTTTTCAGATACTTAGAGATATTATTTTTTGATACTGTACCAAAACTCAGCAAGTGTCTCTTCTTATTGGTTAGTTACAAATGAAATCTGATACCATATCAAGGAAGCCTTTACATTCTGTTAAAATCTATAATCTATCTTACATTTTGGTATATTAAAAAAACATTATCAATCTTTTAACAATGCATGATCCATTATGTATTAGACCATTTTCATGCTGCTGATAAAGACATACTCGAGAGTGGGAAGAAAAAGAGGTTTAATGAACTTACAGTTCCACATGGCTAGGGAGGCCTCACAATCATGGCAAAAGGCAAGGAGGAGCAAATAACGTCTTACATGATTGTGGTAGGTTTAAAAAAAAAAAAAAAAAAAAAAAAAATTTGGGGGGGTAAAAAAAAAAAAAAAAAAAAAAAAAAGAGCTTGTGCAGGGTAACTCCTCTTTATAAAACCAGCAGGTCTTGTAAGACTTATTTACTATCACAAAAACAGCACGAGAAAGACCTGCCCGATGATTCAATTATCTCCCACTGGGTCTCTCCCACAACACATGGGAATTATGGGAGCCACAATTCAAGATGTGATTTTGGTGGGGACAGAGCCAAACCATATCATTTGGCCCCTCCCAAATCTCATGTCCTTACATTTCAAAACAAATCATGCCTTCCCAACAGTCTCCCAAAGTCTTATTTCAGCTTTAACCCAAAAGTCCACAGCCCAAAATCTCATCTGAGACAAGGGAAGTCCCTTCTGTCTATGAGACTATAAAAGTAGAAGGAGAGTAGTAACTTCCTAGATACAATGGGGAAACAGACATTGGGTAAATACAGCTGTTCCAAAAAGAAGAAATTGGCCAAAACCAAGGGGCTACAAGGCCCATGCAAGTCTGAAATCCAGCAGGGCAATCAAATCTTAAAGCTCCAAAATGATCTCCTTTGACTCCATGTCTCACATCCAGATCATACTTATGCAAGAGGTGGGTTCCCATGGTCCTAGGCCACTCTGACCCTGGGGCTTTGCAGGGTACAGCCTCCCTCCTGGCTGCTTTCACAGGCTGGCGTTGAATGTCTGTGGCTTTTCCAGGCGGACAGTGTAAGCTATAGGTGGATCTACCATTCTGAGGTCTGGAGGATGGTGGCTCTCTTCTCACAGTTCCATTAGATAATGCCCTACTAGGGACTCTGTGTGGGGGCTCCAATCCCACATTTCCCTTCTGCATTGTCCTAGCAGAGTTTCTCCATGAGAGCCCCACCCCTGCAGCAGACTTATGACTGGATATCCAGGCATTTTCATACATTCTCTGAAATCTGGGGAGAGGTTCCCAAACCTCAATTCTTGACTTCTGTGTACCTACATGCTCAACACCACATGGAAGTTGCCAAGGCTTGGGGCTTGCACCCTCTGAAGTCATGACCTACGCTATACTTTGGCCCCTTTCAGCCATGGCTAGAGTGACTGGGATGCAGGGCACCAAGCCCTGGGGCTGCAAATAGCAGGGGGATCCTGAGCCCAGGGCATGAAACCATTTTTTCCTCCTCAGCCTCCAGGCCTGTGATGGGAGCGGCTGCCATAAAGACCTCTGACATGCCCTGTAGAAATTTTCCCCATTGTCTTGGGAATTAACATTCAGCTCCTCATTATGGACACGAATTTCTGCAGGCGGGCTTGCAATTCTCCTCAGAAAATGGGATTTTCTTTTCTATCACATTGTCAGGCTGCAAATTTTCCAAACTTTTATGCTCTGCTTCCCTTATAAAATTGAATGCCTTTAACAGCACCCAAGTCACTTCTAGTATGCTTTGTTGCTTAGAAATGTCTTCTGCCAGATACCCTAAATCGCCTCTCTCAAGTTCAAAGTTATGCAAATCTCTAGGGCAGGGGCAAAATGCCCCCAGCCTCTTTGCTAAAACATCACAAGTCACCTATGCTCCAGTTCCCAACGATTCCTCATTTCCATCTGAGACCACTGCCACCTGGACCTTATTGTTCTTATCACTATTAGCATTTTTGTCAAAGCCATTCAACAAGTCTCTAGGAAGTTCCAAACATTTCCACATTTTCCTGTCTTCTTCTGAGCCCTCCAAACTGTTCCAACCTCTGCCTGTTACCCAGTTCCAAAGTTGCTTCCACATTTTCAGGTATCTTTTCAGCAACACTGACACTACCGGTACCAATTTATGGTATTAGTCTGTTTTCACACTGCTGATAAAGACATACCTGACCCTGGGAAGAAAAAAAGGCTTAAAAAATTTACAGTACCACATGGCTGGGAGGCCTCACAATCATAGCAGAAGGAAAGGAGGAACAAGTAACATCTTACATAGATGGCAGCAGGTAAAAAACCAGAGCTCGTGCAGAGAAACTTTTCTTTATAAACCATCAGATCTCAAGAGACTTATTTACTATTATGAGACCAGCACAAGAAAAAGACCCACCCCCATGACTCAAGTTATCTCCAACTGGATCCCTTCCATGATGCATGGTAATTGTGGGAGCTACAATTCAAGATGAGATTTGGGTGGGGACACAGCCAAACCAAATCACATTACAACATCATGAAATAGCATTTGGAAAGTATTGAGTTAAGCAAGTTTTCAAATTGAGAAAAAATTTCATCACACAGTAACAAATATCACACTTACTATTATTACCACTGATCACGTCAGAAAATCTGTAATGAAGTGTGAAGCTCATAGTTAGAGAAACATATTTTCCAAAATTCTCATTTTTTTGCTTGAAAGCTCAAATATTTTGAAGTGGCAACAAACACTAACAGTTACTTTATTTGAAAGACAGGCTCATTCATTAGTTTTCAAGAAAATGTCTGCTAAATATACCAGTCTGAAAACATAGTTTGTCTGTCATTCTTTCAATCTAAAATGACATTCCATGATAAAGGGAAGACTAGTGCAGCTTAGAACTCAAACAATTGCCAAAGTGTTTTTCCTTGAGAGAACCATTATATTTTAGTATAGAGCAGAAGAACTTTACCTTTACTTCCCATTACATGACACTAAGTATAAAAAGACGTACTTAGGGATGAGATTTAATAAAACTAACTTTTATTGCATCATAGAGGACATTCTTAAGTGACATTCTAAGAAAAAACTGCAAGTGCTCAGAGATGAAAAATACACTGGCTTGGTTCCATGCCAAGGTTTATGCTAAAGCATCAGCAATTTTATCTACCACAGCTTTGCCACCATAAATGCAAAGGTCATATAATGAAAAACAGTAAATCACATTTGACTGAAGTTTTTAAGAAAACAGTCTTGACCTCACGGAATCATCAAAAAGCTCTATGGTCTTTGACAACCACTACACTGGAACTTTCTTCTTAAGGAATTTCCAATATGTTTTGCTCCTTGGTTTTTAATATTTATACCATGGAATCTTCTCTCTGAAAAAATGTCTAATATACAAAATCAATTCACTCGATACTATCAACAGACCTCCAGCTAAAGTTCTCTTTTTTTTTTTTTTTTTTTTTTT
>NW_016107538.1:1810378-1833036 GCF_001604975.1 Cebus imitator | reverse complement strand
AATTACAATTTACCTTTTTTTGCAACTTCCATTTCTTCTTCTGTCCATCGAGAGGTCTCCACAGGCTCTGCAGAAACTGAAATAAAGAGAGAAGCCAATCAGGCGGAGAAAAAGTTAAATCCTTCATTCGGACCAATCATATAATTATATAACCTATTTATCTGAAATAAAAGACTGAATAAAACATTTGGTGAAAGAAACTACAGACATAGGATAGTATCAACCTCTCCATCACCAAACTAGAAGAAACAAGTCAACACTTCTCAATATTATGATCTTTCTCAGTGTTCTCGAAAGTTCTCTCCATGTTTACATTTTTTAACAACTTTAGCTTATTTTTGGACCCAGTAGCTTCCCACTTAATATATCTCCACTCCCACTTAGTAGACACTCCTCTCCTGCAGTGTCAAAGGAAGAAGCAACCCTCCTCTTTCCTGTCTAAGCACAATTCCCTCTGAGCCTCCATCTTGTCCTAACTCCTAGAGACCCTTTAGTTCATCCCCAAGTGTCTGATATCCAGTGGGTAAAGATGGATCATGAACTGAATACATTCTCTTTTGCTTCAGGCAAAAAAAAAAAAAAAAACCTGAGAGGATCAGGCCTGATATGAGCTCATATTCTCTTTCTCAATTTACAGTTCTACCATTCACTCACTCAAGTTTTTAACAGGCATCTTAGACTCATAAACTAATTTCTGAATCCTGCCTCCCATTTACCACTCATAACCAATGACATGCAGCAACTCTGAATGCATTCCCTCCTTGCTTGGGCCACTGCAGTCCCATGACTGGGCCCTCTGCCTCCAGCCCTTATTCTGTCTAACCTGACCTCCACAATTGCTACCAGTTAACTTTCTAAGACACAGATCTAATCACAGCATTCCTCTATTTAAAAATCTCTGCAAGTTCCCCACTTCTTAATCAAAGCAGAATGTAGTTCAAACAAGGCCCATCATGACCTGCCCCAGCCTCTTTCCTCCTCCTATCTCGTTAGTGCCCCTACCTCATTCTTATCATTCCCTAAACTCCATTTTCTTTCATACTTCATGTTACAGTAATAATGGTACCTCTGAATCATTAACAGTGGTACTCTATCATTAATATAGTCCTTTTATAAACTAATGAGACAATACTTAGAGAGAAAGATGCTTGGACTATTAGATCCAGTATTCCCTTGCTCAAGAATTTATTCCATGAAAAATAATTTACATAAAGAAAATACTATGTGAATAAAGATTTTTTTATTATATTGCTATATAAATTGGCTTAAAAGCAGGGAAGAGAACGGACAGCCTAATCATTCAGCAATAAGAGAATGGTTAAAGAAATCATGCTTCCATATTAAACGGCCATTAAAAAAATGAAAATTGCTTAGAAATTAGAAAGTATTTATGATATATACCAAGTTAATATATCGGAAGACACAGTAACATGCACACTAGCATAACAACTAAGTAAAAAAGAAAAACAGCTCTATTGGGGAGGCAAGACTGTGGGTGACGCTCTTTTTGAAAAGATTTTGATATTGAAAGTTTAAAAAAATTTAAAGACCACACTTCAGGATTGTTTCTAGGTTGTCAGTACTAAAAGTCCCTCCTACCCTATCCTAGCAGTGAAACAGAATCCCAAACAAAATTATGGTCTGTTTATGCCAATCTCTTCCACTCACTGGGTTCTGGTGGCGGTGGCAGAGGTGGTGGGGGCTCTTCAGTGGCCGCTGCGGCTGCAGCGCTAGCAGCTGCGGCTTCGTTTGTCATGGACCTGGTGATCCGGCCCTTACGGCGGCCCTGACTGTTGGCAGTCTTTCGCCCCCGGGGTGTGGCTTGCTCTCTTTCCTCAGTTTCTTCTGCTGTACCATCCATCTTGTCCTTTTCCTTGGTATTTTCTCTGGACACAAAAGCAAATTAAAACTGTGATTCAAAAGTATACATACATCAAAGAAGGTTTTGGTTTTCGATATCATTTAAACATAAATTGAATAATACTGCCTAATCTCTCAGTTACTTAAAAAAAAAACTTATCAACAATTCTGCCACACCATAAGAGTTCTGACCAGCTGAAATTAAGATATTTTATAAGACCTATTTTAAATGTTAATGGACTTAAAATTTAAACACATTTCAAACCAACTGATTTAGAAACCAGAACTACTCCATGAGAAAGTAACAAATGACAGCAGAAAACCTCTAGACCTGCAATCCAAAGGCAATAGGCTATATCAAAAGGCAGGAATTCTGGGGTTTTCTTTGCCTTTGCTCTAGGTTGCCTCATGTATGAAGTTAAAACAGACGATCTTCATGATAGATGCCTTTTCTACTGTAATAATCCACAACATTGTTTTATAAAACCAGACCAATACTCTAAATCATGCCTGATACTAATTATGTACAAATTGGGCAGTAACTGTTAATGCTTAGGAATGGCCTCTGGAGCCAGGCTGCCTGGGTTGATACCACAGTTGTGATTTACTAGCCATGTGATGACCTTGGACAAGCTGCCTCACCTCCATGGGCCTCGGTTTCCTCATCTGTACAATGAAAAAAAGAGTTTATTCCATGGGACTGCTGCCAGAATTAAAGGAGTTAAATAAAGTGCCCAGAACAATGCCTGGAACACAGTCAGCATCAAATGAGTTTGCTAAGGCTCTCTCAGGATATAAAGTGCTTACCATCATCTCAAGCATGTAGAAAAATAGTAGTTCCTATTAATAGCAGCAGTACTACATGTAATACTAGAAGACCATTCTCCGTACTACTTACCTTCCATGGTTGTTATATTTAAGATAATGTATTCAATGTACATTTTTGCAAATGAATGGATAGGTGGGAATACTCAAAGACTCAATTATGCTTGGTTAATGGAAGATTTTTTTTTCCAAAAATAATTCTCTCCCCTTCAGTCCTAAATTAAAGTTATCACATTCTCTTTACTTACTTATTCCCTCATAAAGCTGGCTTCTATTCTGCAGCCTCCTGTTAAAAGATGTTTTCTGAAAAGTCACCAATGACTTGGAAGCTGCAAAATCAAATGACCTCTTCTCAATTTTCCCTACAACAGTCTTTTTGTCACAACTGATGCTGCGGATAATTCTTCTTTTTATATCACTTTAAACTTAGTTTTTGAAATATCCCCGCTGTTATTCTGGCTCTCCCTCTCGGGATTGACCTTTCTCCTCCCATTCTTTCTTTTGGGTTTTATTTTTTTGTTTTGGTTTGTTTGTTTGTTTTTCTGAGAAAGTGTCTCGCTGTCACCCAGCTGGAGAGCAGCGGCGCGAACACAGCTTACTGCAGCCTCAATCTGCTGGGCTCAGATGAGCCTCTCACCTCAGCTTTCTGAGTAGCTGGGACTACAGACACATGCCACCATAACTGGCTAAATTTTTATTTTTTGTAGAGATGAGGTGTCACCATGTTGCCCAGGATGGTCATGAATTCCTGCGCTAAAGCAATTCTCCCAGCTTAGCTGTGATTACAGGAGTGAGCCACTGTGCTGGGCTCCTCTCATCCTTTCATATAGGGATTTCCCCTGGAGCCTTAGAGCTACATGGGGTTACCCATTCTCGTAAGTTCTACTGGGAAGACTCCCAGTCTTTATCTTTGGACTCACCCCCCAACTCCCAACTGGAGGGGTTGTCTTCCCAACTACCTGCTAGAAGGGCCGCCTGGATTTCCCATCAATAGAAACTGAATATACTCAAAATCATATTCATCCTCACCTCTGCTCCTTGCTCTACCTCATTCTCTAATCATTTGTTGTTAACACTACTACCATGCTCATCATCATTCAGGTTTACAGATTAGATATCATCTTTAGCTCTCTCCCTTTTCCTATACTTCCTATATGTAATCTAATGCCAAGTTTTGGTTATTTCATCTTAGAAATGCCTCTCTCTAACTAATGCTACTATCTCTATTTCTGCTACCACTATACTTATTCAATACCTTAGTACCCCAATCCTGGCCTTCCATACTGGCTTCCCTGATTTATACCTCTACTATTCATTCTACCTTGCCAATGGATCAGTATTCTAGCAGGATAGCTTTGGCAATAAACCACTCCATCCATTCCAATCCTTTTCTAACTATTCCCAAACAGATACACAGCATAGCCACCTGAATGTGGTCTAACACTTTTGGCTTTCACTACAGCTCTACAAAATCTAACTCCAATCCACCTTCCACTTCCCTTCTCGATGCACACTATGTTAAGTCTAATGAAATCATTATCTGCCACTTCTCAAAGCAGCGTAGTTATTCCTGCGGTTCCCTCTACCCTACCCACAGTAACCACTAGCTTCTGCATAAAGTCCTCCAAATTATCCAGAAAGAAGTATCTCGACCTCTTCTTAATCTGCCAAAGCACTTAATTGGTTGTCTGCTGATTTCTTACTGCCAGGCTTTTATTTCTTAAAGTATCACTTGTACTTTACCTAGTTTTCCCCTACTACATCATGAACTACCTGGGAATAGTATATATCTTATGTATTTTCACATTCTCCATAAGACTTAGCTCAGATAGATAATAAATGAAAGCTTGTTAAATAATTTAGAAATTTTAACAAAAAAATAAAATCCAGATATGATAGAGTCCTATGTGAGAAGAACCGCTGGCTACATGGCATAATAAATGTCTAACCTAAACTAAAAGAAAAAAATATATTCTCTTATTGGTATCTTCATAAAGTATAAATGTACAATGACAGGAATATCTGTCTCTTTTAAAACCATGGCAAGTGACTAGCTACTTCAGCTGCCACAAAACTAGGTAGACCTTAAGTATTTCCACAAGGACCATAGAAATAACGTATTAAACATTAAAAAGGAATAAACTGATACATTCAACAACCTAAACGAATTTCAAAGGCATTCATGCTAAGTAAAAAAGCCACAAAGAAGATGACATACTGTATGACTTCATTTTTACGTAAATCTAGAGAAAGCAAAACAGATCTGTGACTATCTGAGGTTAAGAATGAGGAAAGAAAAACTGACTGCAAAGGAGCATACGGGAACTGTTTGGGGTGATGGAAACATTCTACATCACAACTGTGATAATAGGTACACAAGTACATATGCTCGTCAAACACATCAACGAACACATTTCAAACTGGCGAATTTTGTTCCATGTAAATTATAAAGCTCGTTCTTGGGAGAAAAACAACCAAACCAACTGTTGTGTCCCTACCCCTACCTCACCCCTGTATATACACAAAAGCATCAACAATAACTGTCTCTGAGTGGCAGAATCATAGGTTAATCTTCTTTTTTTTTTTTTTTTTTTTGAGACAGAGTCTCACTCTGTCGCCCAGGCTGGAGTGCAGTGGCGTGATCTCAGCTCACTGCAACCTCCACCTCCCGGGTTCAAGCAATTCTCCTCTCTCAGCCTCCTGAGTAGCTGGGATTACAGGCGCACGCCACCATGCCCTGCTAATTTTTTGTATTTTAGTAGAGACAGGGTTTCACCATGTTGGTCAGGCTGGTCTCAAACTCCTGGCCTCATGATCCACCCGCCTCAGCCTCCCAAAGTGCTGGGATTACAGGCGTGAACCACCGCGCCCGGCCATAGGTTAACTTTCATTTTATTTTTCTTTTCCTATTTTTCTATAACGTACAAGAATTACTTTTATAACCAGGAAAACAGCAACAGCAGCAACAACAACAACAACCAAACCAAAGACTCCATTTTATATAAAGTCAATAAAGACGGAATCTAAAATATAAAATGAAAACTCTTCCTTTCTTAGCATTTTTACACTATCCAATACATACTACCTGAAGCTCAAAAGAAGATCCTGATAATGATTAAATTACATTCAATATATCCTGGGGGAAATGTATATATTACTATAACCCAACCCTTCTGAAAAGTAATAATAACTCATAACTTGTACATAAGTTCATTAAGTCAAAAGTTACTTAATACTGTAATATTCTATTCCTTAATCACATCAACTTAATCATGTAACTATTAGATGTATCTAAAATTTCGGCCAGGCACAGTGGGGCACACCTGTAATCCCAGCGCTTTGGAGGCAGAGGCAGGTGGATCACCTGAGGTCAGGAGTTCTAGATCAGGTCGGGCAACATGGTAAAAGCCCATTTCTATTAAAAATACAAAATTGGCTGGGCATGGTGGCACATGCCTATAATCCCAGCTACTTGGGAGGCCGAAGGTGGAGGTTGCAGTGAGCTGAGATCGCACCACTGCACCCCAGCCTGGGTAAGAGTGAGACTCTGTCTCAAAAATAAATAAAATAAAATTTCAGCAGATTAAATTTCATTATTTAAAAATAACTATACTTTTGCAGCAACATGGATAGAACTATAGAACTAAAGGCTTTTATCTTAAGTGAAATACCTCAGAAACAGAAGGTCAATTATTACATTCTCACTTATAAGTGGGAGCCTTATAATGTGGACACACGGATATAAATAAAGAGTGGAATAATAGACACTGGAGATTCAAACAGGTGAGAGGGTGTGAGGGGGTGGGTGAGGGATGAGAAATTACCTGATAGCTATAATGTACACTATTCGGGCAACAGTACACTAAAAGCACAGACTTCACTACTGTGTAATATATCCATGTGACAACTGTACTTGTACTCCCTAAATCTACAAAAATGACATTTAAACATTTAACTTATTGTATAATTATTTAACTCACTTAGAGTCTTCTTTTTCATCTTTTTCTTCTTCATCTTTCTTTTCTTCGTCTTTTTTTTCTGCTTTTTCTGCTTTATCCTCTTCTTTTTCTTCTACTTTTTCTTCTTGTGAGGGTCGGGCAATTTGCTGCTAGAATGAACCATCATTTGTAAAATTCAAAGGCAACAGAAATAGCTCCTTATATTACGATAAATTATGTCTATCTAAACAACTTTTAAATGATTGTAAGTCATTTAAAATGTAACTGGTGATCATGTGTTAAAAATCAGTCTAGCGGTTTTTAATGCACTACTTAAAGGGTCTTACACACACACACACACACACACACACATACACACACACACACACAAATGCTCATAGCATTTGGACCCATGAGAAAGTGAAAATGTTAAGATTTCACTTAGAAATCTGGGGTTGGTTCCCTTTTTTGGCAACCTCCACATCTAATCTGTCACTCAGGTATTCCAATTCTACCTTAAAATTTGATAACCCATACATAATTTATCATGGATTAGATACCTAGTATGTTTCCAACTTTTTCATGACGATCAATAAGGGTATAAGAAACATCTTTATGCAGCTATATTTTTGAGAGAATGTCTACTTAATAGAATAGTAGACAGCTATGGTCATTACTAAGACTGAAGTAATTTGGAAAAATATTAAAAATATAATAAAGTGAACAGAAGTAAAATGCTTAAATATTTCTAAGCTGGGCAGTCAGATTAGAAACCCTTTTATCTCCGATGTCTCATTTGCAAAAGCCCTGTGACTTGAAAAGAAACAAGTGAAGCTAAGAATGCACTGACTGCTACTATAGTAGTCCCCACCATATCAGAGTTTCATTTTCTGTGGTTTAAGTTACCTAGAGTCAACTGCAGTAAGAAAATAAGTGAGTGCAGTACAGTAAAATATTTGAAAAAAGATCACATTCAGGTAACTTCTATTACAGTATATTATTATAATACTTCTATATTATTTGTTACCATTAATTCTTTACTGTGCCTAAGTTTACCATAGGTATGTATATATAAATTTATATATATATAAATCAAAGTTTATCATATATATAAATTTTATAAATATATATATAAATTTTCTTTTCCCCTAAGTTAACAAAGGCCTTATTTGCCTCCACAAAACAAGTCCCACATTATGCCTCCTTCTAATCCAAGGGGGAAGGAAAGAAGAAAATGAATCCTTCTTGGTCCACTTCCAGAACACTGCTGAACTGTGATATTTTAAAAATAATTCCTTTTTCATGTTTCATGAAATCTCCCTCTGACAACATTCTCTTTTGGTGTTATGGAATGACTTCTTAAATATTTCCTACAACATATACGTGATTGCATCACATGGCTCATTGCAGCTTGACATTATTTTTCAGATTTCAAAATGCATGTCAATGGCTTTTCTAACACTTGCCATTCAATCAACATAACATCTGACAGTTAAAATACTTTTAGGTCATGCCCATTAAACTCCCCTCAAGCAAAATCACAATTGCCTCATCAGCAATGGGCACTGCTTTGCCTTACAGATCCTGAAATCAGAAAGTCTCCTCTCCAACTACAACCACCCACTGCATATCTTCATTGTGGCTGATCCTGCTAGGTCTTCATCGTAACGTTTGAACCCTTGTTCTATCAAATTTTCACAGTCCAGTGAGAACTGCACCCATTAATCTACTTGGTAAATCATTTCAATACCATGATTCCTTCGCTTGCTTTATCTAACCTTCCTAATTTCTCACCCTGGCTGCCAGTTTCTCTTTCTTTTGGGTATTTATTGCTACAGAAAACTCATAAACCAGGAAGATTTTAAAATTTAAGCTTTCAAACCGTGAGTAGCTGCTTTAAAATCAGGGAAGTTTTACTCAGCTCTGACTCCCTGGGACACTGTACTGGTCATAAGACCTGTTTAAATGCTAATAACCTAACCCTGCAACCAATGTAGCATCCATGTGTCACTCTGAACCAGTAAGATGGCATAGTAAGGACAAATCATGCCTTTTGCCTAGCAAGTGAGCTGTGTAACCCAGAAAATTGTTTATAGCCTAAGACGATGGGGCCATGTCAACTCAGTAGAATGTAGGAAAAAGGTTCAGTATTCCCTTAGCTTGCGTAACACATGCTAACCTTATTTCCCCAATATTTTTCTGCTTCCAATGCCAACCAGAGCTTCAAAGTAATCCCACACATTCCCTGCTGTCTAAAATGCAGCCAACAGATAACTTCACTCCCCTTTCCCTGGTGCTAGGGACTAAGAAACAACCGCAGCACCTGCTTAAACCAATCACTGTAAAGAAGGAACAGCTCCTGGCTCTGAATAAAGTGTGGAAATGATCCAAAGCAATGGAGAGAGTTGCTGGATTCGAGTCTAGAGAAGTGTGTGGCACCTGTCCAGCAGAACCTCTCACCACTCTGTATACTGACCGGGCAGTGGGGAGTGGGGAGGAAGCGCAGTTAGCAACAACTGGGGGACCTCACCTTTGTGCAATATGCGTAAAGACCTATCACAACAACTGCCACTGACATCCAAGAGAGTAAGGGATTACCTCCAATTTAAACAAGAGATGGTTGGAACTACTTTTGTTTCTGGCAAATCTGTAAAGAGAAGTGCCAATCAATCCACACAGTCTAGGATGAAGGTTACAAGTTACATCCCTCAACTCTGCAGGGTGGCTGGAGCAAAAGAGGTCCATACCTTCAAGAGAAACCCTTTTAAAAGTTCCCTACACAGACGCAAATATTCTCAGTGGCTCCTTGTTCAGGTTTTTCCTTTTTCCTCCTTCTTTAAGCCCAATACTTGAGAGTCAATGAAACAAGTTTATTTCTGTCCAGGAGTTAATATAACCTGAAACATTTCTATCAAACAACAAGCTATTCGCTATAAATGAATATTCAAGGGCAAGTGTAAAACAAAATAAAAATTCAAATAAAAAAAGTAAAAGTTAAGTGTATTTCTTTTCTTTATTTTTATTGTGACACAGGGTCTCGCTATGTCACCCAGGCTGGAGTGCCACGGCGCAAGCTTGGCTCACTACTCTTTTTTCTCTCTCTTTCTCCCCTCTCTTCTCTCTCTCTCTTTTTTTCCAGATAGGGTCTTGCTCTGTCACCCAGATGGGAGTACAGTGGCATGATCTAGGCTCACTGTAACCTTTGCCTCCCAAGCTCAAGAGATTCTCGATTCTCCCACCTCAGCTTCCAGAATAGCTGGGGTTACAGGCGTGCACCACCACTCTCAGCTAATTTTTGCATTTTGAGCAGAGATAGGTTTCAGCATGTTGCCTAGGCTGGTCTTGAACTTCTGACCTTAAGTGATTCACCGGCCTCAGTCTCCCAAAGTGTTGGGATTACAAGCGTGAGCCACCGCACCCAGTCGCGAACTATATATTTATCTGCTGATAAAAATTATTTCCTATAAATAGGAGGCTGGGAGTAGGGGATAGGGAGAGCAATCAAATGCAAATTGACAGGATCTAGCATAAACTTCAGCAGAACTCTAAAGAATCATTTAAATAAATATGCCATAATCCCTGTGAGATTACCTGAGGTAATCTTCCTGACCATAGCTTGGTTGCATGGCAGAGAAGTAAAGTGATTTTCAAATTAGTTGGATCTCTGTATCCACCATCTCCATATCAACAAGAGAGTTGATACAGAAAATTTTGAAAATCTTAGCCTTGTAACTCAATTCTGTTTTTAAAAAGAAATATTTCTAAAATTTTTTCTATACAGCAAATTCTCTATCTTTAACCCAGACCTTTTTCCTACACTCCAGACTTCTATGTCTAACTACCCGCTTTACTTGGACATCTCATTTGCATCTCTGCTTAGATACCTACTAGGTATTTCAAATTCAGCCATGTCCAAATTTCCCCTCAAAATCTGCTCCTCCTTCAGTCATGCCTATCACAGCAAATGGCAACTCCACAGGTCAAAACTTGGGTGTTTTCCTTGATTACTGTCCTTCCCTCATCCCCACAATCAAGCCATCGCAAAATCTTTTGGTTTTACCTTCAAGAGTACATCCAGAAACAAATCCATTCTCCCCACCGCCTCATTATAGCCTAGTCCAAGCCAATGGGCTTATTAAAATAACCTCCTAAGTGGTCTCTGCTTCTTCTCGTCTCCTTACAAACTGTTGTCAACACAGCAGCCAGACTAATCATGTCACAACTGTGGTCTGGCATCATTCTCTTGCTGAAAACCCCAGGGACTTCTTTTCTTACCTGCTGTCAGCTCTAAAAGCATTCAGTTTTATACAGAGAGCCCTTAAACTGACACCACCTAATTTCTGAAAAACTGTCCCTCTATTTTGACACGAATAAATGGAATGTATATAAAAACAATTAAAGAACAATGATAAATTTGGTGGCATGACATGATGGTCTAAATTCATCATTTAGCTCACACCTCTCCCAAATTCCCAATGAAACAGAGAAATGTAAAACTGGAGGAAAAATCTTCAAAGTAAAAAATAAAACAAAAAAAGAAAAAAAAAATCTTCAAAGTTAATAAGGGCAGGGCTAGCCTACCGAAAGTGCTGACCAACCCAAACTGAGCCTACCTGGGGGGAAAGCAACCTAAGGCTCAGGTCAAGGTGAGGGTGCACGTGGCAAGTCTCAGATCTGCAATTACATTCTGAGACAGGTACTCTGAAACATGCAACAAGAATGTACAGAAGAAAACACGGATATGGCTGGATCCTAACAAGGATCAGTGTGCCACAGAGAGGAGGGAAACTGTCTCCCAGACAACTTTAGGACAGAAACAACTGTTTCAGAATAACAAACATCCCTGCCCCACACAGCTTCCTGCTAGAGCTTTCTCCTGTAGCATCATGGGCAACTGGCGCCAATCTGGCAAAGGTAATGTACACTGTGTAAGTATCACCTTATCACCTTACATTAACATAGGACTGAATATTTTCAACAGTAACATATATAATTTCTAAAGATAAAGTTATAAATACTATTTTGTAATGAGGAATAAACACTGTTAAAAATTTGCAGCTTAAACTTGTTTAAAACATAGATGGTCCCTATCATCTCTAGCTAAAAGGGTATTACAAGACCTTGATTCCATGTTCTTTAGGGGAAACAGGAAGAAAACCCTGACAATATCCTTCTCTCTGGTAGAATAGTGCTTCCTATCTCACTGTCAATACTCAATTTATTCCTTTTCTGTCTGTACATCTTTATGAAGGTTGGCAAGCATCCATCCTTTGTCTTATTGCACCTGTCAGTATTGCACCTGTCAGTATTCAAGCATGCCCTTTTTCCTCCCTTCTCTGATCCCCATTAGCCCTATCGACCCATTTCACTATTCCACTTTATAAACAAATTTTAAAAACAAGGTCGCACTTCTGGCCACTTCCCTCACCTTCTATATCTTCTTCAACTCTGTGTAAGTGTGTTTCTGCCCCCTCACTAATCCACTGAAAATCCGTGTCTACAGCACCTTGGCTTACTCAACCTCTAGCAGCATTTTACACAGCTGACTAATGAAATACTCTCTATACTTTTTTAAACAAGAAATACTGTTTCCAAAGAACAGGTAATCACATCAAGTGGGGTGGTAGTGTCCTGTGGGAAATAATGACCCAGAAAACATAAAAAGGTTATAGCTGTGAATAATGAGAGAACTAGGTTAATAACCTGTATCTGGTAAGCAGGAGCTATCAAACGAAAAAAGGGAGTAAGACCCGACCCCAATAAAAGGGTGGATGAGTGGGAAAACCAGAAGAGACTTAATAATGCTAATGAACAGTTGCAATGTCAGAGTTCATCCATATAAGTCCTTACTGTAATATCTACCTAGGTGTGGACGGCAAGAGCCTCCATATTAGCTGTGGTGACTGCAGTAGCTCAGCAGCCTCACTGGTAAGCATCTGTGAGCTATGGCAGCTGCTGATCAGCTACTTTGGAGAAAACCATTCTGAAAGTACTGAATTGCAACTGTAAAAACTACCCTTTTTCAGTTTTATACTTGTGGAAAACTACCTTTAGGAAAGTGTCTTTTTTATTTTTCGGAGACCACAATCTTGCTCTGTCACCCAGGCTGGGGTTGCAGTGGCACAATCGGCTCACTGAAGCCTCGATTTCCCAGGCTCAAGCCATCCTCCCACCTTGGCCTCCCAGGTATCTAGGACTACAGGTGTGCACCATCATGCCTGGCTAATTTTTTCTATTATTTTGTAAAGACAGACGGTTCTCGCTATGTTGCCTAGGCTGGTTTTGAACTCCTGGGCTCAGGCAATGCTCTGGCTCCAGCCTCCCAAAGTGTTGGGATTATAGACGTGAGCCACCACACCCTGCCAGAAAAAGTGCTTTTTAGAAATTAAACTATCTAAACTCCACAAATGAAGTTAATATGAAATAAAATCAGGTTCCAGGTTTTTTAAAAGAATCCTTTATCAAGTTACCATGTTGTATTTCTCTCCTTTACTCTACCTGACCCCTCCTGAGATAAACAGACTGGCTTACGATGGTATATTAGTTAAGGGCTTCATATTTAATTACATAATTACTGCTGACACTGAAATGCATTACTCAGATGACAGAAGGGCATAAAACTTTTCTAATTAGTTTTATCACACTAGAAAATTAAAATATATTTGAAATACAAGATATACATTAAATATATATATGCAAAACACTTCAAAATAATTATAATATCCTCATTAATTTAACAGAAACATCAATGTTTCTACACTCGGGGCAGGACTTCTGTTGTAACACTTTTCACTTGCCTATTTCCACCAACCCTGAAACATCTTCTATACATTAAGAAAACACACCTGGTTTCTGCCTCTGCGTTTCCCATAATTTCTTCTCACTAGAGCTTTATAATTCTCATTTTTCTTTGTTAAATAATAATATAAAACACAATCAGGAACACTCTGTAAGAAATAAAACAATTACTTTTGAAGATCCAATGAAATAAAAATTTTTTTTAATTAAATGTTACTTTCAAGGAAAATCTCTGGTATTCTCAAAGTACAAATTAAAGAACACACATGGCTAGAATTTTAAGGCATATCTAGGGTCTAGAACTATTTACATTATATATACTATTTTAATGGACAGTTACAGTTGTTAATCCAAATTATGTGAAAGATGCCAGGAACTATCAGAAACATTCAAATATTTTCTTATTAACAAGTAAATTCCCCTTCGGACTACATATATGTAAATATTTAAAATGTCTTTATTGTGTTCAAAAACATTAAAATCAACTTTATATTTATTAAATATGGAATGATTCACAAATCTGCTTGTCATCCTTGCGCAGGGGCCATGCTAATTTCTGCACTGTTCTGATTTTAGTATATGCGCTGCTGAAATGAGCACAAAACTATTATTTTAATTAGAAATGTAATGAGGTTCAAAAAGCATTGTAATCTAGTGTTTTTAGGGAAATAAAAATCAGGTCATCTTTCATTAACCATTTAGTTCTGCATTCTAAGATTTCTATTATAATTGTAATTATCACTATATTAATCACATGAGATGCTTCGCAGCCTTTTAAAAATCGGTTCTACTTAACTACTTCTGTGTGTGTTAGGGTACAAGAATTTCAAAGTAACAACCATCACAAACTTATAAAGATTCCCAAAGCAAATCATGTCTTACCTTCCTCTCCAAATAGGATGCAATTAGTCCAAAGTTTTTTGGATGCTGGATAAACCTGAGTAAAAATGAAAACAAAAACACATTCACACACAAACATTTCAACAACTAAAAAAGAAAACTTGGGAAAAGAAATACTATGTACAGGCTGGGTGTGGTGGCTCACACCTGTAATCTCAACACTTTGGGATGCCAAGGCAGGAGGATCACTTGAGGTCAGAGTTCAAGACCAACCTGACCAACATGGCAGAACTCCATCTCTACTAAAAATACAAAAATTAGGCCGAACACAGTGGCTCATGCCTGTAATCCCAGCACTCTGGGAAGCTGAGGAGGGTGGATCACAAGGTCAGGACATTGAGACCATCCTGGCTAACACAGTGAAATCTCGTCTCTGCTAAAAATACAAAATAATTAGCCGGGCGTGGTGGCACGCACCTGTAATCCCAGCTACTTGGGAGGCTGAGGCAGGAGAATCGCTTGAACCAGGAGGCAGAAGTTGCACTGAGCCAAAATCATGCCACTGCACTCCAGCCTGGGCGACAGAGAGAGACGCGGTCTCAAAAATAAAATAGGGACGGGTGCGGTGGCTCACGCCTGTAATCCTAGCACTTTGGGAGGCCGAGGTGGGTGGATCACCTGAGGTCAGGAGTTCAAGACCAGCCTGGCCATCATGGTGAAACCCTATCTTTAAAAATAAATAAATAAATAAAATAAAATACAAAAACTAGCCGGGGATGGTGGCACATGTCTGTAGTCCCACCTACTATGGAGACTGAGGCAAGAGAATCGCTTGAATTCGGGAGGCTGAGGTTGCAGTGAGCTGAGATCACAACACTGGACTCCAGCTTAAGCGACAGAGCGAGACTCTGTCTCAAAAAAAAAAAAAAAGAAAAGAAATATTATGTATAGACTAATTCCCAGGGCTCTCTAACTGCCAATCTGAGGAACAACTGTAGAATCCCTGGAGACTTTTAAAGGGCACAGATTTCTGGGCACTGTATACCAGGAAATGACTGAATTGGTCTATGGTAACACACAGAAATTTGTACCTTATAAAAGCTCCACTGAAAGTTCTGACAGCACCTAAGCTTGGGAGCCACTCTTAACATGACTCTATAACCCCAGTTCTTATCTGTTACCTCTTTTCCCACCTACAAACTTACAGGCAGATCAATATTCTCTACTTTTCACAGAATCTATTCAAATGCCAAAATGAGGCCAAGTTTTTGTGAAAACAGTTCAATTTACAAGTAAATGCCAAATACTTTTTATTAACTTATGTAGAAGTCTATGGAAAATAATTAAAAATATAAATTACTTGTCCTTAAAGATCTCCTTTTCATGGTCAGTCCAAACATTCATAAACTGCCTGTCTTTATAAACCTTCATAGGGTCCTCCATAAGCCCATTCATATTAATGAACTTGACTCGTCTTTGTTCTGCATCAAACATCATAGGTGGAATCACAGAGAGCTGCCGCATTTGTTTCTCATTATTCTGGAAAAAAAATACAATTTACTTAGAATAAAATATAAACTAGAAATTAAGGAGGGCCATGGACCAATGTTCTCAATATATACTAAAAAATCATGTATACAGTTTAATGACAGTAACAGTGTATACCACAGCATCTAACATATAGTAATTACTCATAGGTCCAATAAATATTCACTGTATGAATTATAGAGGCAGAGAATATCCATATCATTTTTTAAATAATCCACTCCTTTGAGAAGAATTTTTTTAAACTAAGCTGATACTTAACATAATAAAATTTAAAACTGGAAGATAAAAAGTAATATCAAGTTCACTGAAGAGACGACCTGATGGAGCATTTAATTATCATATAGTCTCATTTTTTAAAATCTCAACATCATTTTAGACAACAACTCTTACCATCATATTAGAGAACAATAAATAGAAAAATAAGCCAACAGGCATCAAAATCTAAGTCACTGATTTTAAATTAAACTCATTTTACTATTAAATGGTTCTTAATTTTACATAATCTTTCCATTGAAAATTTAAGGCTTTTATTCTTAGAAACAAAGCTTGTTTCAATTAAAACTTTGTTATACATGTAGAACTTATTTTTCCCAAAGTTTAACTGACGAAATTTATAAGCACAAGCTTCTATTTAAAAACTTTTACCCAAATTACGAGTATTTACCCAAATATAAGAAAAGGTATTTCCCTAAAAATGTTCCTCATAAAAGTGGACGCCGCCTAACAGTCAAGTCCTTACAAAATCTCTAATTTCATGAGACACACTCAATCAGTTTGAATACTATAATGTTTCAGACACCTTAGATTGAAATGACATCAATACATAAACTAATTTTAGATGCTTACAGATGTTTCCTAATGGAATCAAAGAGCAAATAAAGAAACTTAATAAACATTTAATCGTCATTGTAGAAATAATGGCTACATATTCCAAGGGCTGAATGTCATTTCAATCATGTACTTTACAGGTAATTTTTAAAGCAATATAGAATAAGTGGTTATATTTTAAAGTTTTGAATATATTGCTACAAAAGAAATGAAAAATTGCTGGACACAGTGGCTTATGCTTGTAATCCCAGCACTTTCGGAGGCCAAGGTGGGAGGACTGCTTCAGCCCAGGAGTTCAAGACCAATCTGGGCAGTGTAGTGAGACCCCATCTCTACAAAATATTCTTTTTTAATTAGCTAAGTGATAAACTGGGTGTGGTGGCTCATACCTATAATCCCAGCACTTTGAGATGTAAAGGCAGGTGGATCACCTGAGGTCAGGAGTTCAAGACCAGCTTGGCCAACATGTTGAAACCCTGTTCCTACTAAAAATACAAAACTTAGCTGGGTGTGCTGGCATGTGCCTGTACTCCCACCTACTCAGGAAGCTGAGGCAGGAGAATCACTTGAACCTGGGACATAGAGGTTGCAGTGAGCCAAGATCATGCCACTACACTCGTCTGGGTGACAGAGTGAGACTCCATTTCAAATAAACAAACAAAAAGTTAGCTGGGTGTGGTGGTGTACCAGTAGTCCCAACTACTCAGGAGGCTGAGGTGGGAGGATCGCTTGAGCTTGGGAGGTGGAGGATGCAACAAGCCAAGATCACACCACTGCGCTCCAGCCTGGGTGACAGAAAAAGAAAAATCCACTTGTCAAAAAAATCCACTTGTCAAAAAAAATCCTATTTCAAAAAAAGAAAAAGAAAAATCCACTTGTCCTGACAATATGCAATATTATGTGCAATATGTATTTAGGGCTTGAAATAAAATTTAGCAAGGATAACATCATAATGTATTCCAAAAGAAGTATATCTCCAGGAATCTGGCCACAGTGAAGCTGGTGTGCTCTGAAACACTCTGGTAACTCAAAGGTGTCTCTAGAAATGGCAAAGGTCCTGAAATCACATAACAATGCACTGAAAAGCCTGAGTGTGGGATATTCCTCTGTGACTAAATATTGTGATTGTCCCTAAAGAGTTATGTGTTTCGATGGACCAAAAATCACTTTGGAATCCTCTCTTTGGGAAAGGAGAGTAGCAGGAGAAAGGAAAGAAAAACCACCTGTAAAAGACCATTTTGATCAGTATAAAAGCAATCTGAGAAGTAAAGTGGTTCAAGGAACTCTGAGATATAGTTTATATAGTTCTCTACCTCCTCCATGGCTAGTCTGACTAGAATTCTGAAACAAAGTAACTTATAAGAACATACAATATACTTTTATTCAGTTATGAATACAACACAGGGTACCGTAATCAAATACTGACAGAATCCTACCACAAATATCAACACAAAGACAAACTCTGTACAAATGGGCTATTTTTTCATCCTGGAGGAAAACTTACTACAACAGTTTCACAAATAATGTTTCATGAGATCAAGCAACTTGATAGCTTAATTCACCACTGTATTTCCAATGCCTAAAGGAAAGTTTGGCACGTATAAGGCTATAAATACTTGTTGAAAGAATAGACTTGATTGAATATAGACATGGAAAAGAACACACAGTTCCAGAGTCCAATTGCCTGGGTTGGGTATCTGGCTCCACTATGCATTAGTCTGTGACCTTAGGCAAATCATTTAACCTGCAGCTGGGCTTTAGTTTCTTCATTTGGAAAACAGCCATTAATTATAGCCTCTACTTCACAGAATTTTCAGAGTTTAATTAATACATATGATGTGCTTATCACAATTGGCAATTTTAAGTAATAACTACCCCTCAAATTTCCCCTCCTCAAAAAACCAAAGATGTAGCCAGTCCACCACAACCTAAACCAACAATATCCATAGAAAGAGGAGAAACATATTAGCTAGGTTAAGTAGTAGTAAAGGGTACAGAAGAGGAATTCATGACCCTGCTTTTTACTTTTGAATGTGCTAAGTAGTGTGTAAAAGGAATTTAACTTGTCTAAATTATTTCTAAATCATTCAACATTTTAGATTAAATCCACCTACTCCACTTAACTTTGCAAAATCGAGTATTAACTGTAAACTTGTCTTCAAAAAATATATTTATTTACATTTAACATTTATTTTGAAGTATAAAACATTATTAAAAATATCTTTGATCACTACTCAAGGCCATTACTTCAAATAAACAAGATTCTCAGAATTTTGAGACAAGGTTTAAGAAAAGTCATATAATAAAATCAAAACCAGCAAAACTCGGTCAATAGTAGGTGGCTTTCGGAACAATCTTGAGAATTTGACATGGCTAAGAAAACTCAATGACAGAAATGGAAATTTATTCTTACTCTGCATTTCTGTATTAATATACAAGTAAACATTAGGCACCAGGGACTCAAAGACAGCCTGATCCAAAGGTATAATAATCGCACTCATGAAGACAACACTTTAGCTGATCATAAATATTTATTAAACAGAAAGATAAACACAATAGAAATAAATGTAAACTGACACTAACTAGACATTGATTATTTCTGTTTTGGGAAAGTGAGTGAGGAAGCTTCACAAGGGAGGAAATGTTTCTGTTGGGTCTGGAGATAAATTCTTCTTCAAACGTATACCTTGGTATCTACTAGCTGTTTCATAATTTTATTAATTCTGCTCTTTACACAGGCAAAGAAATGCCTGAAAAACAAATAATGCCACTCACTACAAAAGTGTACCTTCACCTTAAAAATTAGTGAAATGGCCTTCTTCTTCATAGATAAATCTCTTCCATATATAAACTTAATCTCTATAATCTCACTCACCTGCCCCTTTCACTTCATGTTACCATGATTGCCTGGGACTATGTCACCTGCATACAGATGACTCTGGTATCTAACCATCCCCAGTTCAACTCTCTCCCAGGTTCAACTGCTAGACAGCACCCTTTGAAGAACATAAAAATGCATGCTCCTTTGCTACTTTGGGAAATGGTACCATCAGCTTAGTCCTCTAACCTAGAAACCAGGGAGTCACATTCTATTCCTCCTTTTTCTCATGTCCCACACCTTTCTATTATACTTTCCTATACATCCCTACCACTGTTGCCCTGACTCAGATCCTTATTTTTATCACAACAGCCTCCTCACCTCTCTCTAGGTCTCCCTGCTGCCAAAGCCATCTTTGTAAAATTCCAGTATGACCGTGTGACTGCCTCATTTAAAAACCCTTCAACAGAGGCCTTAAATATTTGAAACAGTCTAACACCTAATAAAGTTTCCACATTTACATGCAAAACCCTTAGCCCCTAGTCTACAGAGTTAAAATGCTTTAATAATTAACAAATTAACTTGAATTAAATTAATTTTCTTACCTCCTGCTCAGAGAGCCCATCAATAATTTCAGAAATCTCATGCTCACTCCTAGCAATGGTGGCTGAAAGACCAGCTCCCCTCTGTCCAACTCTAAACATGAGGGAGAAATTAAAATATATTTAAAGGCCTTTTATAAAGAAGGCATACCAATTAAATTAACTATATATTACTTTTCTGAATGGAACTTTTTAACCAAGTTAAGAGAAGAAACATAAAATACTATTGAGTATCTACTTTTAAATAATATGCTTGGGCTGGGGGCAGTGGCTCACGCCTATAATCCCAGCACTTTGGGAGGCTGAGGCAGGCAGATCACAAGGTCAGGAGTTCGAGACCCACCTGACCAACATGGTGAAACCCTGTTTCTACTTAAAATAAAAAAAAAATTAGCTGGGCCTCATGGCACGCACCTGTAATCCCAGGTACTCAGGAGGCTGAGGTAGGAGAGTCATTTGAACCCGGAGGTGGAGGTTGCAGTGAGCTGAGATCACGACACTGCACTCCAGCCCGAGTGACAGAGCGAGACTCCAGCTTAAAAAAAAAAATAAACTGGCCAGAGGCGGTGACTCATGCCTGTAACCCCAGCACTTTGGGAGGCCGAGGCAGGTGGTTCACGAGATCAGGAGATCGAGACCATCCTGGCCAACATGATGAAACCCCATCTCTACTAAAAATACAAAAAAAATTAGCTGAGCATGGTGGCACACGCCTATAGTCCCAGCTACTCGGGAGGTGAGGCAGAGATTGCAGTGAGCCAAGATCGTGCCACTGCTCTACAGCCTGGGTGCAGTGTGAGAGTCCGTCTCAAAAAAATTAATTTTAAAAATAATAATATGCTTGTGTCACCTATTAAAAACAATTTAAATGCTATGATTGAGATTTGAAGGTTACATGTTCAAATTTAAATGGTAGAACTAGTTATGGAAAACTTCTAAAAAACCATAGTTATTGATGCCATTTCCATTTCAAATAGCAGTCTTTGTATGCCCTGTAGTAGACTTAGAAAAATATATGAAACATTTTTTAAACAGAGAGAAAAAACTCAACCAACATCCCTTAAAAATTTTAATTGTGAGTTAAGGGGCTTACATGACTTTTTTTTTTTTTTTTTTTAACATGACTCAACACGAGACAATAAAGAAGAAAACTAAAGCTTTTAGCAATTTTGTAAAATACCTTTTCACTAAAAGTGAAACAAATCAGAATCTACCAAAGTCAAACAATTTCTCAATTGGCCATCAACTGAATATAGTTTGCTTATGTTGGTAATGAAGGAATAAAGGATATTCAGGTCTGTTCTTATTAACTGTCATTTCCAAACTATTTAATATTTTTAGGAACTAAATTTAGTTCAGAATTAATTTCAAAATATTCACTTATATTTAGATTCAAGAGGATAATATAAAAATTAAATTTACTATGACATAATGTTTACTGGTTGATAATAAAGTTTTCGTTACAACATAAAAGTTCTTTTAACTTTTAAGTTCATGGGTACAAGTGAAGGTTTGTTATACAGGTAAACTTGGGTCAGGGGGATTTGCTGTACAGATTATTTCATCACTCTGGTATTAAGCCTAGTATCCACGAGTTATTTTTCCTGATCCTCTCCCTCCTTCATCCTCCACCCTCCACACTGATAGGCCCCAGTATGTGTTGTTCCCCTCTATGTGTCCACAACATAAAAGTTCTTTATAAACTTTCTTCATGATCAGTTACAAGAAACAATAAATATTTGAAGGAAAATATCACAGTCATTAAACATCAAACTACTTACCGCTGAAATCTTTCTTGCTGTTCTCTTTGTTTTCGAATTTCTGGAAACTGCTTTTCATAGTATTCCCTTGTTTTGCTTTCTTTAGCTTTCCTCCGAGGATTATTTTCTATTCTGTCCACTTTTTTCTCCCATGCCTCCATGAGCTGATCATAACGCTGGCAGATTTTTTGTTCCTATTAAATATCCGTAGCAAATTAATAATAATTAAACTAAACTCTGATTCGGACACACCTAGTACTTTAAAATAAATGCTACTTCTTAAGGTTAAGTCAGAAGTACATTTGGCTTATGATTCAATTGTGAATGAAAAGCTGAAAGAGGAGAGAGGAAAGGCAGCTCCGTTTCCTACTAAGATCAACACACAGAGCACAGTTTGGCTGGATTTTTTTATTTAACATTAAGGTTATGCATATTTATAAAGTACTTGACAATCTACTACTAGTATTAGCTGACCAGTTACTTTTATTTTGCTTAAAACATTATGTCACTGTTGTCCCCAAAAATGGAAAATTAAAAATAGAAACATATAAACAGTTCATAATCTGACCAATTACCCAAAGGCAACCATATGAACATTTTGTTGTTATCCTTCCAATCTGCGAAAGAAAACACGCACACTTTAACTGTTTTACTGTTCAAGGTTCTGGTTGATTGCCATTTTTGGCCATTATAAATAATGCTATATAATAAACATTTTTGACAATATGAAAAAGGCAGCGGTGGCTCACGCCTGTAATCCCAGCACTTTGGGAGGCCGAGGCGGGTGGATCACAAGGTCAAGAGATCGAGACCATCCTGGTCAACATGGTGAAACCCCGTC
>NW_016107538.1:1798156-1809873 GCF_001604975.1 Cebus imitator | reverse complement strand
AAAAAAAAAAAAAAAAAAAAAATCCAGTGAACTACATGAAATTGAGAATTAATGTTTTTAGAGAAGTGAACTATGATACCATTTTCTAAATAGAGAAGAAGAGACTGAAGAGCCCTCCATTAAGGACAAAGAACTGTCAATACATCTGATGACATATGGATAGAGGAAAGTGAAGAAGGGCTCATGAAAAACTGCTAACACGGTCATCTCAAGAAAGTAGCATTGGAGAATATTATCTTTCTCAATTCTATACCACACCCCACTTCCACTTCTCAATTACTCCTATATGTCTCCTGTGTCCTTCACCTTTTTTCCATTTCTGCTATTACCCTCACAATCCAGGTCAATACCATCCCTCTTCTAGATCAAAACAATAGCTCCCATGCATTCTTTTTTTTTGCCCCACCTGCAACTGTCTTGATAGAGTTACACCATGCAATCTTAATATTGTGCCCAAATGCAAATTCTTAAAATACAAACCCTAACATTATGCAACCTCCAGGACAGTATACAACCTGGCTCTGGATTCCCTCAGTAGCCTCATTTCTCACACTGCCAGTTCAGTCCACATTCCCTCCAGCTCCCAGACATTCACTTAAGCAGCTCCCTCTGCATATACAGAGAACTGGTTTTCCCATGAAACTTCCCCTCATAATTCCTATCTGCCTTAGGTGTCCTCCTCAGTCATCTGTAGTCCATGACCATGGTGTGATCCAATACTATGACTACCTGCTGATCTGTCTGATTCCCATCACCTTAGGCTCCCCCTAAAACTACTAAAACCATATGGCTACCTTGCTCACCTTCACAGAATATATGGGACAGAGTACACAGCCAAGCAATATTTAAGCTAATTGGTGAACATACAGACCTTATAGTGTTTGCATCACCAGTGAGCTAATCTAGCGAGTACCACAATTACAACAAAATTACTTGGAAAGGAAAAAAAATACATGAGCTAATTTCTTACTTGATATTTATATGTTCTTGGCAAAAAAAAAAAAAAAAGTAAGACCATAATTTAAGATAGTATCTGAAGGAACAGACTGGCAAATTAGAACATTAGACATTTTCCACCAAATAAAAGCGGCTTACTCTTGACCTTTACAACTCATTAAACTGTCAGGTCATTAAACTTAAGCCACAAAGTTCATTTTTGATGTAGACTTAAAGAGCAGCGTTTATTTAACAGACACTTGAATTTAAATGTATTAACGGTTAAACTGTAAATTTATTGCTAACTGTAAATCTGTAAAATCAGTATAAACATATGAAAAAAAAAATCACTGGCATTATATTTTCTATAACTTAATTACCATGAAGATTATATAACCACAAAACTTTTGGACTACAAGTCATATAACAAAATATGGAAAACTATTTTAATTTGAAAAAGCTGAACCCTAGCTGACCCAGTTTCTAATAAAATAAAGAATAGTAATATCTAATCAGCATGACTGCAACTTACCCACAATTGTTTGAGGCTTAAGAAACTAAATTAACTATCTTTCATATTTTTTAAACTACTCACCATTTTCTTTATTTTGACTAGATGAAAATGTTCTAGATAGGTGACCAATGAAATTAATTTGATAATGATATTACATGTAAATTATGGTATCAAAATGTTACTAGAATTAGATTTCAGTCATATATATGGGTACTTTCTAAATCAACACTTATCCTCAAATGGAGTCAAGGACGATTCTGATTAATAGTGGGAAAGTGGGTGCCTAAATGAGCATGAATGGGAAAGCTGTACAAATTTCAGTTAACAAGGATAGGACCTCACCCTTTGTTTTCTTGCATGATTTCTTCTTTTAAAAAATAAAATGAGTTTTTTCCTCATCACCTGGTTTCTAGAAGAGAAAAATATGGTTGCATGACATTAAGAAAAAGCACAATTTAATAATGTATTGTTTTTTTCCCAGAGACACTGGAACACAGGCAAAAATCACTTAAGAATTTATAGTGTAAACAAAGTTAATCCTATTTTTTTCACCCTGCAAAATAAGACTTTATAATTTTTGCAAAAATTAGAACTCACTAAAGTTCCTCCCATTCTACAGTAAGACTTTATACAAAACAGTTAACTTTCAATTAGCAAATCCAATTATAAGGCAAATATTTTCAAATTAAAATTACAGTTACTTATCCTTCTTAACAACTCTGGTGACATAAACATCTTAGTCTTGGAGGATGAGAGGTAGAAAAGAAGGACACGCTTTTAAAGTTACCTCCCTATATCAGGTAAGGTGTTAACCTCCCTTCTATGAGGATAATGTATAACAACATAAGTAGAGACAGATGACTTCTGCTTTAAACAGAGATTTTCTTCAGTCACAGAAATGACACGATCCACTCTAAGAAGTAATGGAGGGCAATGTGATAAAACAGCAAGATTTCTAATACATCTTAATCACTTTTTAAATTGGAAGCATTGTGACCTTCAAAAACAATGACATGCAGGTTCAAATATAAATATTTATACCCCACCTACTTCCAGAAAGGATTTCAAGCTGATTATTCAAATATAAATACAAAGCCAAGGCAAGTAGAAGTAATTTTGTGGATTATCTGCCACTCTGGACTAACAGTGACACTGGTTCCACTCAAGTAAGCATGGACAATCTGGAGCTGGCTATATGAAAAAGTAGCCAAGAGATGAAAAGAATTATTAAAATGTACATTTGCTATTTCATACAAAGCAAATGATGGTGATGAAAGAACAGCTACTGAATGACTCATACAGATGCATGCAGCTGAGGAAATATTTCAAAAGGTGTTGTACAGGGAAGCATTACCATATACTCAGTTTGCTCTAATGATAATTATACGTTACTCAAAAGCAAATGACAATCAACAAATACAATCTTAAATGTTTCCTAGGAATTTAAATGAAGTCAGCCAGTCAGTAATCCATCTCAGGATAGTGTGCTGAGCACTAAATAGGCAATGTAGATGACATGAAATAAATCAGACAGAACTGCTCTCCAGACAGTATTAGGAGAAACAGGACAGAACATAAACATAACTGAGGCTTTGGGGGGAAAAAAAGTCATTAAAAGTAGCAAACTAGGTCTTTCTTATCTGCTCTTCTCCTCTTTAAAAAGGTTACAACAGCTAAGCAGTTCCAAAACAAGGTATATTAAGTGAGTTTTGACTGATTTACTTCTAAGGGTTCTCAAGATCATAATAGCATCTCACAGAAAAATTCACAAATACATTAACTTTTATTACGAACCACTTATTTAACAAAAGTTAAAATTATTCAAATTCAATTGTTTTCATGCATACTACCATGCAAATTATATTTGCCACCAGTTCTGCAAAGTAGTCAATAATTGCACATACTCTCAGTAAGAAATTTTTAAAAAGAAAAAAGTATATATATATGTATATATATAATAAATAGCAATGTGCTCATTAGCAACCATACTAGTAAATAATTATAATGATCTGGTTATACTTAATAAAACATATAAAGTAGAAATATCACATTTTTGTCACAAACTAAGAATTCACCTAAAATTATCTTAAAGTATAATTTTTTTTAAAAAAAGATACCTATCTAGCTTCCTTTCTTACTTCAATCAGATCAAGAAATCAGATTTTCTTTTCACTTATTTTCTTATTCCAAAATCTGCATCCATAAAGGCCTGGTACTAGGATGAGCAAGGCTAAGCAAACTATATTCTGGAGCAGCCTCCTCACCCACATGAGGTGACTGAGCGCTTCCAAGGCACCAGGACATTAAATGGCAGAAGGGTCTACAAATACCGTCATTAGCAAGAGTCATGGAAGGGATTTCCCTAGAATAGGATTTTGAATAATGATAAAATGATCCGTGGCACTTCTACTTTGCAATGGCAGATGTGGCTTGGTGGGGGACGGTGTCATCACTAGTCTTAAATGAAAAAGCTTCATTATCTTACTTCATCATGCGCCTTGCAGGTACTCCACTGAAAAAAAGACAAAACAGGAGGCAAAAAATTCAAGCCTCAAGGTAAGCCATTTCAATGTTAAGTATCCACCTTTTTTACTAGCAGATTATAAAACCAGCTAGTTTTATGCAACAATTTATTTCATTTTTTGGCCTCGGAAACTCAAAGCTGTTACCCCAACCCCCAAGAAGCCAGAGGAAGATAACATATAGTAAAACAACAGCAAATTACACAAATCTAAAACACACCTACACTATATTATAATACTGTCAGCAGATAACATAAAAATGATCTCTTTACGGAATATATGGTTTTTAATTGAGGAACTCCAAAGATGATCAATACTTACGTCTTGATGTTCTCATGGTACACCTTGGTATCTGATGGCTGGTTATAGAGTGGCTATAAAAGAAATCAAATATTTATGTATAAAATGTTGTACATATGTCTATGTGAAGGAAATGTTTTTAATCTGCACTGTCTATACAGTAACCACTAAGCCCATCTTTATTCAGTGCTTGGAATATTGATGAAGAGACAAAGAAACAAAATTTTAATGTAGGCCCAGGTAAAGTACTAATGGATCTATACAATAACATGCCCTACCAAAACCTTAAACTTTTAGATTCCTTAAGTAACTGTTAATTCCATCTCCTAATAATGCCATTCCCATAAGACAGTTTATAAATGCACTGTTTCCCATAATAAGTATATTTACGCACAGAATTTTAATTTCAAAGGAGGATTAATTTTTAATTTCAAAGGAGGATTAAGCATTGCCACTATTTTAACAGTAAAATTCAAACAGCTTTCTAATTCTGTTCTTGATTCTCATTCTACCTGGAATGATTAAATGGCTGCTCAGGTAAAAACATGCTCAGGATGATGCTTCGAAAAAAGTCTGCAAAGGTAACCAAGTTCACTCACCATTACTTTAAACTTCATCTCAAATTCTGCTCAGCTACATCTGTCTTATCCCAAAATAAATGGATCATATTCCATCTTATCAAAAGAAAAACTACTACCAAAAGAAAACATCACTGGAAATGAAAAAATTAATTTCTCACTTACCAGTTCAACTTTTGGGCCAAGACCTTCAAAAATTTTATGAGCTTCTTCTGCTTTTTTCTAGAGACAAAGACATTGTTGTATCGTATAATTAAAAATTACATTACCTAAGTGTAAAATCACTATTTAAAAAATATTTATCTAAGACTAATCTATAGATGAACTTATCCTTATTTCCAAATATCCTTCTTCTATACAATAGGTTGAAATACGCTCCAATTGTTTTTTATTTTTTCTTAATTTGTAGTTACAATGATGGAAACTCTTAAATTTTATTTTCATAGCTTTCCTCACCAAATTCAGTCAAAACTTAACATTTATATTGAAAGCAATGCCTGAAGAATTTTTTGAGATGAAGTTTTACTCTTGTTGCCCAGGCTGGAGTTCAATGGCGCGATCTCGGCTTACCGCAACTTCCGCCTCCCAGGTTCAAGCAATCCTCCTGCCTCAGCCTCCCAAATAGCTGGGACTACAGGTGTGCACCACCCGCCCAGCTAATTTTTATATTTTTAGTAGAGACGGGGTTTCATCAAGTTGACTAGGATGGTCTCGATCTCTTGACCTCGTGATTCACCCGCCTAAGCCTCCAAAAGTGCTGGGATTACAGGCAAGAGCCACCGTGCACAGCCAAGAATTATTAAGTTTTTAAAAGCTAATAATTATATCAAGAATCTAAAGAGAGAGAGTGAAAATTCACTATTAGAAATAAATCCCCCAAACATTCTACATATTTTAACTCATACCATCTTTAACAGAAACTTAAAGCAATAAAATACCACAAAATGGCCACTCTTTACTGTGGTAAGCCACATTGATCTCTTTGAAGAAAAGGTTTTAATGAGCTAATTTTCTAGCTACAAGGAATCCTTAGTAACAGCTGAACAACAAAGAAAACTGCTCATTTGTTATTCAGAGTACTCAGTAGTGAAAAAAATACTGAATTATATATATTTGTAACCTCCTATTTCCTTTTTTATTTTTTTTATTTTTGAGACAGGGTCTTACTCTGTCACCCAGGTTGGAACACAATGGCAATGATCATAGCTCAATGCAGCTTCAACTTCCTGGGTTCAAATAATCCCCCCACCTCAGCCTCCCAAAGCTCTGGGATTACAGGTGTTAGCCACAGCACCCAGTTGTTATTTTCAAAAGTAAAATAATTTAGACCAAAGTGTTACCTAGCAGAAATCTTCCCTTGCTAAGATTAACCTACCAATACTTTGGCAACAAAAATTTTAACTTAAAACTCTCATATGTTCATATTATAATTTTCATTCTAAGTCTACAGACAGAAGTAAATAATTCTTCAAACATATGTTCAGTATGTTCTACGTGCCAAGCACTTGCTAGACACTAAGAAAACAATGAAAAAGATAAGCCTTCCCACCATAGGAAGATGAGGGGTCTTGAAAGCCTTCCTAGAGAAAATGATACTTGAGCTGGGGCTTGAGATATGAGTGTGCCTGGCAGAAAAAACAAAACATGGGGCCACCTGACGGCAGGGGCAACATAGTAGGGTAAAGGTACTACTAACAAAGGAACATCCAAAACCTCTTCTGGTGGGATATCACTAAGAAAACAGTATTGGGCAAGGGCCAGATGGGTAAGCATGTAAACACCAGTAAAGGTTTGGGCTATTCTGCAGAAAGTAGGAAATCATCAAAAGGTTCAATTTGGAGAATCATGTGATGGGATGAAAATATGAAAGATGGGTTGGAAAGAAACAGACTGAAGAAGGAGACTCAATAACTATGTGGGAGATGAAGGCTCAAATTAAGCCAACGATAAAGGTAGAGAAAGAAGCCAAAGACCAGACCAATATTTAGGTAGGAATGATGCTCTTCATTGATTACCTGAACATACATTAAATGGCAAAGAGATAGAATTGGCTAATTCCTAGGATGCTGGCCTAGGTGACCAGAGGTGCTGGCACAGAATATACTTCCTACCATCACCCTTTTCTTTCTTCTGATGTCACATTCTCTTGCAAATCCACCAATCAAAATATAAACAAGACAGGTTGCGGTGGCTCACACCTGTAATCCCAGCACTTTGGGAGGCTGAGGCAGGTGGAACACTTAAGGTCAGGAGCTCGAGACCAACCTGCCAACATGACAAAACCCTCTCTCTACTAAAAATACAAAAATTAGCCAGGCATGGTGGCACGCACCTGTCATCCCAACTACTCGGGAGGCTGAGGGAGGAAAATCGCTTAAACCCAGAAGGCAGAGGTTGCACTGAGCCAAGATCGTGTCACTGCACTCCAGTCTGGGTGGACAAAGCAAGGCTCCGTCTCAAAAAATAAAAATAAAAATAAAAATAAAAATAATATATATATATGAACAAGATGTTCCTGAAAATTTCTCTAGTAGAGTCCAACAATCACTTTTCTTTATGCATTATTCTTCTGAAATTAGAACATTTACAAATATTTTTGGAACTTACAATTGATAGAGTAATATCAAATTGAACTGTTAAAAATAGTCTGTTTAGAGACTAAACAAACAGTCTGAAATTTAACTATGACGCAAGTCAACTTTTCTCAGGAAGTCAACTTTAAAATTAACACTTTGGGGCAGTTTTTTCTCCCTCCCACTAACTTGCTAAAGAAAAGAAATGGTCCCGCTATCTCTTAAGCCACACTTGGCTTAATTCCAGCTAGTGTAGACTGCTGCCACACAAGAAATAAGAGGGAAGTGTACTTTTGTCATTACCCCATTACTCCTTGCCTATAGTGCTGAAACAGATAAGCTCATTCATTTAAAAAAGCTAAAGAGGCAGGGAGGGCCTTTCAAAAGAGCATAGTGGGACAGAAAAAGCCTTGGGGAGTACATACGAGAAAGCCTGGGATCTAGGCCCACTGTACTCTCCTACTCCCCTCTGGGAGCCCCCTATTACAATTCTGAAACTGCACAGGTACATGCATAAAACATACATAAAAAAGAAAGATGAGGCCAGGCATGGGGGCTCACACCCATAATCTCAATACTTTGGGAGGCTGGGGCAGGAGGATTGCTTGAAGCCAGGAGTTCAATATCAGCCTGAGCAACATAATGAGCCCCTGTCTGTTAGAAAGAAAAGAAGGAATAAAAGAAAAGACGCCAGACGCAGTAGCATTTTGGGAGGCCAAGGCAAGTGGATCACTTGAGCCCAGGAGTTCAAGACCGGCCTGGTCAACATGATGAAACCCTGTCTCTACCAAAAATACAAATGTTAGCTGGGCGTGGTGGCCCACATCTGTAATCCCAGTTACTCGGGAGGCTGAGGCAGGAGAATTGCTTCAACCTGGGAGGCAGAGTGTTGCAGTGAGCCGAGATTGCGCTGCAACGCTCCAGCCTCAGAGACAAAGCAAAACTCCATTTAAAAAAAAAAAAGAAAGGGAGGAGAGGAGGGAAAGGGAGAAGAGAAGAGGCAGAATAAGAAAAACGAAAGAAAAAGAAAAGAAAAAAAAGGAAAAGAAAGATGACTTCTATAGTTGCCATGAGTTAAAAACAATCTTCACTGCAGAAGATAAGTCTAATATTAAAACAGATTTCAGATTTGGTTCTCTTCATAGATGAACAACAAACCAAATGTATAAATGTTAACACAGAAAGAAGAGGTGTAAAAGGAGTTTTCAAGTTTTGCTAATGTGCACCAAGCAACATCATACTGATTTCCCAGTGAAGCAACCACAGAACTAATATTGTAAGACAAGGCTCATTAAGAAATTAAATCAATTAATAATTATCACCAAATCCAATTTATTTGAAAAATTTATACTAAAAAACACATTTTATAAAACTTTTTAAAAAAACTATCAAATCTCCATTGTTATCACTGCTAATCCCTATTTACTTTATCCTGAGATCACAGTCACAAACTGGCCATGGAACCCACGAGCCCACAAAAGTATTTTGCAGCTATGCAGAGGACTTTTTTGTTTAAACAAATCATAGGTTTTACATAAAACCCCATATTTTGGGCTTTTCTTAAACAATGGAGCAACTGTATATCCTGGGCCACAGCCCCCATCTTAGGCATGGTCACATCCATCCATTCCTTTACTGGATTTATCTTCATGTAGACTCTTGTGGCCATACAATAAATCGGACTAGTGTTGAACCCAACCAAGAAAATAATATTAATTGCCCATATTTTTACCTGCCCATGACACTTATCATTAGCATAAGTATGTTTCTAATGACTCTCAGTGATCTACCTGATACATGTATATCTGAATCCAAGGTCATTCCTACAAATGTTTATTTATTTATTCAGCTTTTATTTTAAGTTCAGGGGTACATGTGAATAAATATTTATTAATTCACAATTGCTTTACTTAAGGTCAATTTCCTTTAGGCTCTGGACTACTATAAAGTTACAGACTGTGTAAGATAGACTGACAAATGAATTCACTCACTACAGAGCAAACAAATCTAAACACCAATCCTAACTTTTACCTGATGATCACCTTTAGCTAAAAGCCTATTCTATCACACACAGTATAAAGCATATTATCATTTTTTGCACTGTGGACTTCTGGAAGCCCACTGTTAGACAGCTCTGTTGAAACACTTTCTTCATATTGAGGTAAAATCAGTTTCCTTTCAACCGCTAGTTCCTGGGCCATGTTCTGGCCAAAACTAAGTTTGTTATTACAAAAATGATTCATAGAATTCATGCCTGGTTGTTCCGAATCCATGGATATTTTTAATTAAGAGTGTGAAAGTAAACCTAAAAAAGCAAAGTCTATCTAAAGGTCAAAATCTACTTTGAACTTGGTTTTTCTTTTTGACTGAGTTTTGCTGTGTTGTCCAGGCCAGAGTGAATGGTGAGATCTCAACTCACAACAACCTCCACCTCCCGGGTTCAAGTGATTTCCCTGCCTCAGCTTCCCAAGTAGCTGGGACTACAAGGACACAATACCACGCCTGGCTAATTTTTGTATTTTTAGGGGAAGACAAGGTTTCACCATGTTGGCCAGGCTGGTCTCAAACTCTTGACCTCAAGTGATCGACCAGCCTCAGCCTCCCAAAGCACTAGGATTAAAGGCGTAAGCCACCATGCCCAGCCTTGAACTTTTTAACAAGTTCAAACCACAGCCCAACTATCAACTGTGAACTAATGCTGACAAGAAACTTCATTTCCTCACATGCAATGACCTTTCTTTACTGAAATGTTATCAACAGTCAGCATTACATCCTTTATTAAGGGAAAAATTACAGAATGGTTGTTTTACATTATATGCTACCAAACTTGCATGTCAGTATTCATATAAAAGGAGACTCAGTTGACAGTTTTACTGATTAAATATTTATGTAATATATAATGTAAAATGAAATATTACATAATTTAAGGCACAAATGTAAACTTTTCTTTCAATTGATAAGAAAAAAACACGAAGCTCAGTCAGCCAAAGCTTATAAACATTAAAAATTATATGAGAAATCAGCTTTTAATAAAATTAAAATTATACCAGAACACATTCAAAACTAAAAAGGGCAGAGTCAAGTGGGTTTAAAGGCCTATGCTGCCAGAGATGGTATGAGCTTACCCGATTCTCATCATAAATAATTTGGACAATACTGCGGTGTTTCTGCTCCACAGGAGGAGGGGACACGGGCTTCTCAGGCTCGGGAGGTTTAGCTGCCTCTTCTTCAAGTTGTTGCTAAGAGATCCAGAAAGAAAGAGTCAAACATGTGCTGCACACCACCCCCACCAGTGATTAACTGCTGGAGGTAACACAGGCTACTAAGCTTTGCTTACAGATTTGGTAGGATAATCAATTAATCCAAGAGGGTCTCATGGACCAAGAGCTCAAAGAAAATCAATCAGATTTATCTCACAACACAAATTTTCATAAGACAGAGTTTTAAAAAAAAAAAAAAAAACTAAGAGGAAGCATTCTTTAAGATTTTAATTCAGATTAACCTAAAGTAAAACAATAAGTTAAATTTAATGAAGGTACTCTATATACCTCTATCACAACGACCTTTGACAGTACTGAAAAAACATTTTTCTATGTTATAGATACACAGTATACATTACTGTCTGGTGGGCAGAATATGGTAGAAAGGAGTTCAAGGGTTAATCCTTAACTCAACACAGCACCATGCCACCCTCAACACCTAACCTTCATGTGTTACAGTGCTCCAGCCAAAGGGCACTCAACAAAACCACAAAAAAACAGACTGTTGCTGTGTGAAAGTATAAAGCAAAAAGCTATCTGTATTAGCTTGCCTGGGTTTGAGCCTCAAGGTCACCCTTTACAGGTGGTGTGATCCCTAGGACCCTTTCTGGGTCCTTAGGTCAATCTTAAGCAAACCACTAAACTATTCATAAATAAAGTAGGGGTAATAATACTACTATCATACAGCTTTTTGAAAACACTAAATGACTTTATATATATATAAAGCATATTAAAACTATAAATTGTATATATTACCAAGTATTACTAGTGAAGCAAGCAGGGACTTGTCTGCTTTTTTTCAACACCTAAACCAGTGCCAGTGTCTGATACCTAGTAACTGCTTTAAAAATATCCACGTGAGCCGGGCGCGGTGGCTCACGCTTGTAATCCCAGCACTTTGGGAGGCCGAGGCGGGTGGATCACGAGGTCAAGAGATCGAGACCATCCTGGTCAACATGGTGAAACCCCGTCTCTACTAAAACTACAAAACATTAGCTGGGCATGGTGGTGCGTGCCTGTAATCCCAGCTACTC